>NW_028301578.1:15117500-15270000 GCF_042242905.1 Orbicella faveolata | reverse complement strand
ATTTTGTGATCATTCCAAGGGAACTAAGTATTCCCTTAAAGTCTTACTATCTTATGGCCAGCCTGGTTGAAGAAATGTTAGCTAATATTTAATGATAATTATATTAAAACACCACTTGGGAATTTATCCATGCTGGACTGAAAACACATCCATCAAAACCAAGACCTGACTCTCAATAACGTATATTTATAACGTGGTGATAAAACCTTGCTCAAAACTAAAGGGTGGATGCAATTCTTGGGATTTATATGCTGCAAACTTACTTGTTTCAAAAACTATCTTTTTCCTTTCAAGCGGTAATTTTACCATGTTTAACGATAGTTAGCTGCCTCGTCCATTCATATTATTTCAAGAAGTCTGTTAACATCCGCTTTTTGCCAACAGGTCTGGTAACATCCATAACACTGCCTTGTTATCACCAAGGCAAATTCATTGGCGTTGTTGGCACAGACATAAGTATGGCGGACCTTCTTTCTGAAATCACCTACTTTCAGAAGGGCCAATCAAGTTATGCTTTCATGGCAGACAGCTCCGGAAGGACCATGATGCATCCCCTTCTGCCAGCCCCTTCTAATGCCTTCGGCGACCCGATTTTTATGGACATCACGTCACTAGAACCTGAACCGGAGTTTTATTCCGTATTTGAATCGATCAAAAGGTAAGAATTTGCATCTTCTTTTAGTATAATAGTAATAATAATAATAATAATAATAATAATAATATTAATAATAATAATATTAATAATAATAATAATTATAATAACAATTATAATGACAATTACTTTATTATCGTGTCAATTACATCTAGCGGTGAAGAATCCCTACTGCTAATAGGGGACACTTAACTAGAACTACAAATAATATACAGAAAACCAATATAAGAGAAATTAATATTTTGAGTTACAAAGATGGTACCCACTACATCCATGTAGGATGTTGCTTAGATCTAGCCTCCGCACGTGGGTGTTAAACTGCTTGAGATTTTTTTTCCGATCTTTATTTATTTGTTAGTTTGCCCCATTGTCTTGGGCCTATCTTTGGCCTAGATATTAACCTAAAATGATAGAAGACACATCTATTGGAAATATAAGCTGCCTACTAGCCTGCGTCAGCAAAACTAAATTCGGAAGCCTGAAAGTGATAACGTTCCTCAATTTTAATACCATGAATTGATTTCCAAGTAGACATTTGATGAGACGATCTTTCCTACTTGGGATGCAAAATTCTTCTCAGGAATTAAAATACGACAAATTAATTTATAACAGTTACTTCATTATTGTTATTAAGACTAATTAATACTAACTACTTAATAACCGAGAGTGAGGTCGTTACGGGAAAATCTCAAACTGAGGCCTTGCCGAATTGACCGAGCGATAGCGAGGTCAATACGGTAGGCCGAGGTTTGAGATTTTCCCGTAACGACCTCACTCTCGGTTATTAAGTTGTTTATTATATGGCTCATCAATAAAAAGAAAAATCATTCGAGCGGAAGTCGTCAATTTACATCCGGCGATGCGCGCGTTTACCGATTCATTCATCGTCTCAAACCTAGGGTAAAACTACACAGTCAGTGAATTTCACCACTGTATTACGTATTCCGTTAAAAACACTCATTTCTTTACGGAAAAGTCACTGTCACAGCCTCAAAAACGTATTTTAGTATCGTGGTACCACAAGTTGATGGGGACGTTTTTCTGACTTTTGGGGAGAAACGTCAACGCATATAGAAAAGACAGCAAGTGCTTCAAAATTGTCCAAACCAACCGTCTTTCGGTGAAAGAAGATACTAATGCTTCAGAATGCACTGCTAAAAATAAGCTTAACTCGATCTTCGCGTTCGCTTTCGACAACATATCTTCGCCTTCTTCATTCTGGGATTTATGGATGAGCATTTCAAGCCTTGTGAACGTCTGCAGTTATCAGAAACACTGCTACCGACAGAAACCGCCCGATTGTTTACATCTCATGATCCTGGAAGCTGATTTACACTTGCTTGTGTCAAAGCGAGGCAATCTATTTGACGAGAACTTTGACGGAGTTCAATACTTCGGTAATTGCTGTGATTAAGATGATAACTTATAAGTTTCTTTGTGGTGTTCTGCTCAGGATGCATGGCAGATCTGCCGATGGTGTTTTTTACTTAGCGATTTTAGCTTTACTTAAGACTAGGCAAACTTTGATTGTTTTTCACTAGTGCCCGCCAAGGTTACCGACTGGTAAGTCATCTATATAAATTTTATTAAAGAAATATCTCTAAACTTTTAGCTACTGATATTCTCGTACTGATTTTAATCGGCTTTCATCGCTTCAATGCGCTTGAATTTTCAGAACCGGGCTCTTCCTAATTTGCATAATCCGTAATCGGCCCGTGGACATTACGGGAGAATAATACCCTACAATTCAGTGACAATTAACCAATCAGAGCGCGCGTTATATCGGCCACAAGCCAAAGCCATATAATAATAATTTATAATCGTCTAACTCTTCAATAGGTAACTCAAAATAAATTATTTTCACGTGGTTGTTTTTTTTCGTTTTATAAGCGGTGGATCTGGACAGAAGAATATTTCATCAAAACGCTTTTTGGCTAAAGGTGGGCAGGTAACTGAAGGTGTCACAGTTGTGGAGATACCCTCAATCTATTACTGGTTGCCAGTTGAGGAGACCAATTTTACCGTTGGCATTGTGGTAGCAGTTGGCGACAAGGACGAAACACTAGGAATTCAAGCTATTCCTTCAGGTAAATAATATTAAGCACGATCCTGGTTAAAGTCAGAATAAGCAGAGTTCTTAAATGGTATTTAATTATTTACCTTTACTCTATTATGGCTTGTATTTGTAGCCGATATAACGCGTCCTCTGATTGGGTAATTCAAGGCATTATTCTGCCATAATGCCCGCAGGCTGATTACGGGCTTCCAAAGGCAAGGCAAACAGCCATATGATAAACAGCTTGTTAACCTTGAACATTCGGTCCGGGACAATCTCAAACTTCGGCCTTGCCGTATCGACCTCCCTATCGCCCGGTCAATACGGCAATGTCTCGGTTTGAGACCTCTCTCTTGGTTAATAGGTATTTGGTAATGATTCGTTTACTCTTGCGAAGTAAAAAGATTCTTTAACGCAGTTTTCACCCAGAAATAATATCATGCTACCATAGGTTGATACAACATCAATGGAATCGAATGCACGAATTGAATGAAAGGAAATTTCCCTACATCCTCCACGACTCTAAGAGTATTGAAGCCCCCTTGAAAAGAGTGGCAACAATGCATGTTGTGATCGCATAACGTGGGAGTTACGTCAGGATTTCCAAAATTCGTCGTCTTAAATTGCTTCATTTTTACACGTGGCTTCAGAAAACCACCAAAGAAACCCCTGAAAATTCTGAAAACTCGAAAACTGTCTTACATAATCAAAACTAACAAAAGGATGCTACTTTCGATATAAAACGAAAAAGTTACTGCGGGCAATGAATTGTTATCTTAAGTGAAATTCGAAATGCTTGTAAAAGTATGTTTGTAAAAATAAAGCTGCCACAGCAACCCTATTTTAGTAAAAAAAGACAGGCCATTTTTGTTCTAAAGGTAATTGTATTCGAGGACTGTGGATACAAAGTTGTCGAAATATATAGATCTTGACACGTTGTAACTAGCTAGTTGTAATGGGACATAATTTCCCAGATCGTTTTCACAAACTCAACTAACTTAATCTTTTTTTTTTTATTTTTTCACTGAATTCCACAGGCTTCAAGTTCTTGTATCATCGCTTGGACTTGATCAAACCTGATGATTCTTGTGTTCACTTTTCAAGATATGCTGCAAACGGTCAATAGTAAATAATGTTAGCATTATTACAATTATAATTAGTAAATGCAGCTCATAAGATGACTTGAGCAATTTAGGTAAATATAACCTTACATATGGCTGGGGTGCCTGAAATTTAAATTGATCAGTCAGGATTCAGCAGGCGGGAAAAACTTTACTGTCCTGACGTCAACTGATGTAAGTTAACAGGAAACGCATTGAAATCAAGCAACTTTTCTCACTGGAGATGGCATTAAATATTGACGAGAAGAGTTTGCAATTCCAAAAACCATATCAGTTTGTAAAAAATATATATGTATAAATCAGTTTGTAAAAAGTGAAAAATTGAAACATTTTGTGCCTGCGCATGCAAGCTTCTAATTTGGCGCCAAAAATGGGTCGCCGGCGAGCGACAGGCAACTCGCTCGTAGTTCGTCGAGTATCGCCAGGTAGGATAATAGTTGTGTTCTTGTGAACAAAATATGCTGTTCCTCGTCAGACCTGGAATACTCAAGTATCAACTATCAGAAGAGGCCAAAGCAACTTTAGAATTGTCTTTATTTTGTTCGCTGCGCGCGAAGAAGGCCTTTTGGTAGGACAGCTCAGTTTTGACTGCCGTTCGCAGTTCGGGTGCAGCCCCAGTATGCAAGGAAAGTCTACATACGAACCAAGTGGCCCATCAGGCCGGAGCTTATCGCGGTTTCTAAAACACGAAGCGACTAGGAGTATTTCTACTCCTCACTGGATTGGATGCTAGTCGCATCGCAATATTTTAACATTACGAGAACAAGTTTGACGTAACTGCGACCAAAACTGTGGTTCGCGTCATAGTTTTATATTTTATTATGTATCGTTTGCCTATCGCATTCTGCTTTAATTAACAGAATGAAAAGGAGCAGTACTTCGTGCGTAGTAAAATAGAGTGTTACCCTTTTTACCGTAAATGCCATAAAAACTCACGTCTCTCTTTTTATTGCTACTTCGTGGCATCAGTTTAGTACTCTTAATGATGCTTGATTTGAAATAAGTCCTTATCGTCTCTAATAAACCCCCTTATGCGTAACGCTCCCCCACCTCTGTATTTTTGTAGTTTAAAGAGAATTCTCTTCAGTAATTAGGAACTGTTATTACAGATTCAACTGTGGTGAAGTTTGGCGCAGAAGCGTTCAAAGATCCATATACCTACCTTAGTTTAGATGCGACAGTCCCTGAAATAAAAGCTTATAGAAGATTTATGACAAGTACACGCTCGCCAAACCCCGGTTTCAAAGAAGGCATTCGGGACACAGTTATAGCCACGCGAAAGGTGGAAGATATTTGGTTTCGTGAAAAGATGGATTACACGAAGTATCTGGTTTGGAGATATATTGGTACTGCCAATGGTGTGTTCAGAATGACGCCAGGGACCTCGCTGGCGAAATCGTACGACCCAAGGAAAAGACCATGGTAAGTATCTGCCTGTGAAGTGCCAACTAAATGACGCACACTTTTCATATGAGCCAGGTAACCCGGCTGGCTCGATTTCCGGGACAAAGTTAACTTTGTTGTTGCTCATATGGGATTATCATTATTATCATCATTATTATTATTATTATTATTATTACAATACAAACATTACTTACAGTTCATTTTTTTAATACTACATTACTCGCGATAACTTTACGATTAACGCTACATTACTTTTATACTACATCAAATACAATTCTAAATACTACATTGCCACATCACTACGTAACTACATTACTACATTTCTGCATTACTATATTGCTACGTTACTACATTACTACATTACTTCATGACTATATGACTACATGACTACATGACTACATGACTACATGATTACATGACTACATGACTACATGACTACATGACTACGTGACTGCCTGACTACATGACTACATGACTACATGAATACATGGATACATTATTTCATTACTCCATTACTCCATTACTACATTACTACATTACTACATTACTACATTACTACATTACTACATTACTACATTACTACATTACTACATTACTACATTACTACATTACTACATTACTACATTACTACATTACTACATTACTACATTACTACATTACTACATTACTACATTACTACATTACTACATTACTACATTACTACATTACTACATTACTACATTACTACATTACTACATTACTACATTACTACATTACTACATTACTACATTACTACATTACTACATTACTACATTACTACATTACTACATTACTACATTACTACATTACTACATTACTACATTACTACATTACTACATTACTACATTACTACGTTACTACACCACTGCACCACTGCACCACTGCACCACTGCACCACTGCACCACTGCACCACTGCACCACTGCACCACTGCACCACTGCTCCACTGTACCACCGCACCACCGCACCACCGCACCACTGCATATATCTAAATTCTAATGCCGATCCTTTACATAAGTAGTAAAATAAAATATTAATATTATTTCTCGTACAAATCTGGTTATTTAGGTACCACACCGCGCTAAGCAACAAGGGATTGGTTGCCCTTTCCACCCCTTACATAGACGCCTTTGGTGCAGGAGTGGTGATAACCGCTGCCCGCACTATTTACCGTGGTGAGACAAACAGCCAGCACAAAACAAATGACAAAGTTATTGCCGTTATGGGTGCGGACTTTCCTCTATCATACTTCCAAAAGTGAGTCTGTTAGTTTTACCAGAAACATAGGTTAACCGTCTTTCGGAACATGACCATATATAGTGATAGGCCAATAAAAGTTCAAATGTAGTTTTTTCAGGTCAATATTTTTACCATTATCATTGTCGTTATCATTATCCTTATCGTGATCGTGATCGTGATCGTTATCGTGATCATGATCGTGATCACTATCATTATTATGTCACTTCTGGTACATAACCTGATAAAATGCCGGCGATAACACATTGACTAGCATCCCTCACAGGGTGTTTACCCTACTAATAGGTGATATTTTTTCAGACTCCTGACAGATACATATCCAAAATGCAAAGAAAACAACTTTGACTGTTTCGTGCTTGACGCAGCTGGATTTCTTATCATGCACGATGATTTCCTTGTGCCTGATATAACCGCCAAAACACTGGAATATGTCCACATCACTGAAAAGGAAAAAGACGTAGCCGAAGATTTGTTACAGAAAGGTTATCTGGTGAAAGAAGAATGCCGCAATTTGGAGAAAATCAAGCTACAAAACTTTTACAAGGTTAAGATTCCATTACAAGGCGTTGATACGCTGAATAGTGGAGCCCGCTGCAAGAAGTACCAGCTCTCTAGTGTGGTGGAAACTAATGCGTTTTTAGGTAAGAAAGTGAAAAATTTTGGTGACCCACGATACCTTTTGCAGCACAGTGACTTTTAATGGCAGATATATTTTTAAAATACTACTTTTTTTCATTTATGTTACATATAACTCCACTCCTCCATTGTCCAAGCAAATTGCCACTAGGCATTAAGGAATGAATGGAGATAGAGGCATGAGACGTAATAGTATTTAAAGTATTTTGGGAAAAAAATAACTTTTAATGGACATCGAAGGAATCAATGAGTACAAAAGAAATCAAATTTTGTAGATAGCTGGGTATGCGTGTACTGTTTACTGTCATTATCTCTCATTTTCTTATCTACCCCGGCCTGCGTTGCACGGCGGAAATTTTATCTTCTTGGCCCAACTATATACCGAGAACCTTTTGCGCTGCCAGTATAATGCAAAATTCAGCTGATTCCTTTTCAATAATCTGTTAATTCATTTTATTGGGATTTTTTAACAGGCTTGTTCGTCGACCTGATCCACCATGCTGACATATACGTTTCTTTCATCAGGAATCATATCACGTGAAAGTTCATGCCCCTCCAGGTCTTGCACGTGTTCCAGTAACAAAGAATGCTCCAGTGTTCAGGGTTTGACTTGCCAGTGTCCATGCTCTTCGCGACTTGACTTCCATTATTGTAGAAGCGAGTTTCCGGCCAGCAAGTGAGAAAACACAACGCTCTTTGCACTGCACCTGTCAATAATTCGCGAACTCTAAGTTTAGAACTCTAACGGTTGAATTTTAAACTGTCGTAAATTTATCTCACAAAGTTCTCCAGAAACAAAATCATTTATTGAACCAGTTGGAAAAGTTTCGTCTTTGATATAAGGTTTTTAAGTTTATCTACTTTTTTTTTTTCATAATTTTGATTTACATCAGTGTAAAATACTGTTAGGTTTTGAAGCTCAGAGTTGGCATATGTCACTGGAAGGGGCAGCAATGGCAGTTAATGTGGACTGGGTATGTGATGCGTTTAAGAATCGTTCGGAACCGTGGTCTTCGCCGCCATGTTGCATAGTTGATCAAAGTTTTATTGATCCTGTCATTTAACATGGCTGACACGGTCTTTGTTATTTGAATTTCCCGGGAATGGTTGCAAACCACCGATTGGTGCGGGTGCTGCTCTAAAAATGTAAGTTGTGACATTTATTGACATAAATTAATATTTTGCCGACACGGAACGGAGAACTGGGTGGGAGAGTAGTACGCGAAGGCTCATGGGTAATACGTTTGTAAAAAGAGACGGATGAGAAACTTGTGACATTCTACGGTCATCCTTGTCACTAGCACTTTCCCGTAAGGTTTATTTTTATTGTGTAATTAGCGTCATATGATTTGTTTTTTCATTCTGTTGTTTATAGATCAACCTTAAAACCCCAAAGGTGGCGCCACTGCTTTTGGTCGGGGGTACACGGTCTCTATTTTTCCTAACAAGAGGTTTTTGGGGTTTACGTGTCCGACTTTGGCGCATGTAGGACGTTACTTCATGTATCTCTTATCCACTTTGTTTTAAGTTTATTGTCGCAAATAAAACATATCTTGGGCGTGGCTGACCAACGCGCCCATGCCTCAACCTTTGAGTGTGTTCGGTTGTGTGGTGAAGGCAAAATATATAGTTTACACAAGTAAACATAGCTTCCCCGAAAAACGTTGTCTTTTTGTCCTTTTCTTCCTTCGCAGCACTTCTGTTTGTCCTGTGCCCGCGACAGTCGTTCCTTCTGAGCAAATCAATGATCCTTCCGTAAGTGGCTTAGAGAAATGCTTTGACCCAAAATGCAACGAGAAGACAGATTCAGGGTCATGTGACGGGATAGTGGGTTGCTATTGGTGCATTAGAGACAAAAACGACGCTCCACTTTCCAACAAATACTGCGCTGATATCAACGCCTGTTATGGCGGCAAGGAAGGTAGGTTGCAGTAAATTTTATAAGCAGCAGTTCTGTCATCGGATCCAAGATTCACTCAGGGGCTTTGACGTCACCTTCTTTTATGAAAGAATCGGGGGCTTTTCTTGTGCTCTTATTGTAAATTCTTCAGCACGTAATGTAAATCAGAGCAAAATATTTATTTTGACTTGGTGAGATCCTGTTAAAGTAGCGAAGAGGTCATCATTACGAAAGTAAATCTATCATATCGGGTGACAATTACTACAAGTAGAATGTTTCGTTACTAGTCGAAATTGCAATTAGTGACAGGACTTCTCTTGTCACTTGAAATCCACTGAATGGAATGTTCAGTGTAAATAAAAGGATATTGCGTTATCTATTTCTTAAGGCACAAGAGCTCCTGGAAGCAGTGATGCTCCTAAAGACCCCGATGACGATGATGATGATGACGATAAGGGTGGAATGTCGGATGGAGTCATTGCTGCTATCGTCATTGAAGTAATAGTTGCTACTGCTGTAGCAGTATGTATAGTCGTCCAATGCAGTAATAGAAAAAGGGTACCGTCACCGCCGTCTCCTGCGGTCCAGGCGTCAGCGCCACCATATAACCCTGCCTGGCATAGAGTGGATGCCAATGCATTCTACAATCTCGGACAAAACTGTTGAGACAACTGAGTCAAATGTAGACTTATGACAGATTCCCACTCTTATTGCCTACTTTTCCACGGCCTTTCCCGCTTTCAATTTTGCTTTGTGCGTGAATTAAGCATGAATGGTTCATCGTAAAAGATATTTTCTAAAAAAACAAACGGCAACTTTGAGAAGGGAGGGTAGGGGGGAGGGGGGAAGGGCATTTCTTGCCTGGGGGTGTCTTTTTAGCATCGCAGTTTGAGGAGAGCGGCTTTGATATGTCTTTGTCTCAACAGGTTTTGTCCGCGATTACAGATCAGAACTGAGAGTGTGAAGTGTCTTTCTTGCTAGGGTATTAACGTACAAAAAGTAGGAATCGGAAAAGTACATCAAATTACGAGTTATGGTGCTTTTAAAAGGACAAGCCATTATGCATTAAGTCACTTTTTTTAATGTGTAAAATATACTATTAAGAATCAACGGAAACAACCAAGGTGGTAAGTCACGTGAACAAGACTGGATAAGAATGACAACGCTGAGATGGATTGTAATCGACAAACTTGAAAAATGTAGGCTAACGTTCTCGAGATGTACCACCCTTCACATATCATCTGCTACGACCTCCTTCTAAACGGTCATTGTGACATTTCAGTCCTGCATATATATCTTGCTCTTTCATAGAATCTGTAGACTTTGTCTCGTCTACTGTCTTGGTGAATTCACAGGTAGCGGGTAACACAGTTTTGGTTTTTATGACCTTCAGAAGAAAGCATCATCTAGTTTTGTCTTCCTATATATAATTATATACTATAGAAATTGTATGGTCAATTTTGTATCATCTATAAAGTTTAATGGCTTTCATTTGCCTTTAATAATGGATTGTAATCCATTTATCTGTTTATTTCATTATCTTTCACAATGAGTTGTAACTTCAAGTTCCTCCATATTTTCTCGTGGGAAAAATAGGGAAGAGGAAAGAAATATTTTGTTTCATAGTCCATCCAGGGATTATTCTTATTTCTGTAAAAAAGGGGAAAAATAATTGCTGACAGCTATATGTGGCATTGCACGTCGTGTAATTCGCAAGGAAATTGGCCAAGAACTACTGTATTGTCAATCTTGCATGGTACATGTAAATAGCCGGCTTGGTTCAACATCAACTGATAACAATCGATTTAATGAGAAATGGTTGCAGAACCGATTTAATGAGATGCGTTTTCATTATTAGCTCATTCAAGAGACTGGTCACATACCCTCGTATTCGAAAATATAAAAAGTTTAACAAAACGAGCGGCTTGTCGTGTACACTTTAGATCCGGATGTCATGAATTTCCTTTTAGGTATGCGAATCACATACCCTGGTATTCGATAATAAATTTTATTTTTTTTCTCAAGCATCTGAACGGGCCGGATTCCTAAATCCTCAAATTTGATTGGTTTATCATACGCACGTGACCGGCCCAGCTTTTTACGATACGGCCCACGGGCCGGAATTTTTTTTCGCTGCCTATATTTCGCTCCTAAAAGTTAGCGGTAATCGTCAATCTTTTGCCTTTTTTACACGTCCATCGACGATTAGTCAACGCAAGTTTATCTCTGTTTACTTTAAAATGGCAAGGAAAGTCACTGTAAGTAAATTCAATTGAGTGTTTTGAAGTTGTGAGAGTTTGCTTGGTTGTTTGTAGCTTGGCGCTGTAATGGCGCGTAATCCTGTGTTTCTCTCGCCGTAAAATTTGAGTCAATTTCAGTCGTGATTACCTCTCTGATCGTTGCTTTATTTAAGAGAATTTCTGTGGAATACACTTAACGAATTTCCTCGCTTCCTGCTATTCAATTTACGGTAGAAAATTCTGATTTCTGAGTGATTTTAAAAGCAACGACTGACAGAAATTGTTTTTGTAATGGAACTTCAAACTTCGCACGAAATTTTACACCGCAAAAACAAATTTTGGAGAACTTAACTGGTAAAAAAAAAAATGCAACTAACATATGTTCTTTAATACGTCTTTCTTTGTCTACTATCTGAGTTACTCGCTCATTGCGAAGAGTTTTTTACAACTCGTTAGTAGACGGCACGGAAGCCGATTCAATGACAAGCTTATATGTAGGGCGGTGAAACGAGCGGGTCCGAGCAAAAAGGTGTGATGCAGTAGACTGGGGTCTACTAAGACGAGCAGATTCCGCTTACTTGCACTCGAACTTAGATTTCTAAAGAAATTCCACGAGACTCCCTTCTATATGAATTAGCAACTTCTTTTGGTGCATTTTTTGTTCTGAGGCAATGGGAAAAGGTGAGTTTTTCAGGGTGGAAAACAGGACTTCAAATTTCACGCTGTGAATGAGTACGATCTGCTCGCGCTAGTTGTACGCGTAAGCTTTTGACTTAAGAATAAAGTTTATGCAAGAAAACTCTCTACTCTGGTATCGAGTTATTTTTCAGAACAATGCATGTTCAATCATAACCAAAATCTGTTTCGATAGTTTGTTATTGTTTCTGCTCGTTTGGCGAGTTTGCAGAAGCTTTTGAAAGGAAAATAAATCTGGCGCATACAAGTAGCAAATTTGGATAGTGCAGCGCGTGTACTTTCAAGTCCGGGTCGGTGTTTTCAATTGTCAATATAAAATCTTGACAAAGATTATTTTCGTCATCTTTTGTGCTGTGATGTTGCAACAATTATCGCCAACGCTATAAGACTACTAACATCATGTGTGTTTCTTCAACATATTGAAATTTTATACTGCGAAAATGAAATAGACATGGAATTTTGAGAACTCAGACAACAAAATCGAAATTGAATCGTTATTCGGGTTGATCAATGAAAGCGCTACCGTAACCGTGCTGATTGTTTCTGTTTTCTTCCCATATTTTAAGCTAAACTTCTAATGTGTTCTCAAACATTCATCAGTCTTAAACACATTTAAAAATATTGTTTGAGTTCGGTGTACGTTTTTACACGAAAGAGTGGAATTGAAGTCTAATTTGTCATGTTTATAGCAACAAAACACGCATCGGCGGGCGCTTTTTTTCATCGACAACCAGCGATTTATTGGATTTTCACACACAAAACTGAGCAGTATTTACAGACAAAAGTTTTTGTGCCTTGATGAAACATCGCGTGTTGCTTGCAATTCAGGCGAAACTCAAACTCGCAAAAATTTTATTACTTTTTCTATGGCAAAACAGTCCAAGCAAGGGTGTGGCAAGAGTAGGGTAACTTTGAAGTTCTGAAACGCCGCTATATCCAAATATATCCAGTTGGTTTTTTACCGTGTTATGTGAAAGCTATCGATTTTCAACATATGTAAAATTTAGAGTGGAGTAATGTAAAGTACTCGTAAAAGAAGAAGCGGATCACGGCTTGGACATGATAAGCGGGACATGCCTGCATTCGACACTGTCTTAATTCACTCAAATTTGGACAGCCTAAGACGAAACTACTTAGGCATCATTACAACAGACATAAACGTATTGACTTTTTGTCTAACGCATCAAAAAGGCTTTTGAAAATACACCACTGGTGGCTCAAAAATAAAGAAAGAAAAGTTGATTTCCGGTTCGTCGAGAGGAAATTTTTGGCAGCCATTAATCTCACCGGAAGCGCGGAAGAAGCGCTCGTGCCAGTCCTTCTCCGCATCACACATTGGACCAAGAGCGGACTGCCCGTTTCACCGCCCTGCCTTTTTCCACCCTGATGACAAGGGTCGCGTAAACAAATCCATTTGTAATCAGTAAAACCAATTTACCGCAGGAAAAAATAAATAAACATGTTATTTGCCGGCTTAGGGTCGGACCGTATAGTGAAAAACTGTGACCTCGGGCTTGAAAATGCTGTCCTCGGCCTGCGGTCTCGGTCAGCATTTTCAAGACCTCGATCACAGTTTTTCATTATACGGACCTCCCAGCCGGCAAATAACATATATGTATACCCAAGATCTGGATGTCATGAATTTCCTTTTGGGTATGTGAATCACACACAGAAAGTCTCTTACTAATAAATAACAAGAGTTTTTCTTAAATGTGTTCAGGGCAACGATGCAGCTTCCTTCTGACAAATCCGACAGTAAAAGTAAGTAAAGTAAAACTTTATTTAGCCGCCTAATTAGCCTTCGTCCTGGACAAATTCAATTTTACAAGGCGTTGTCTTCGGCGTCGCCGTCGTCATTGTTAAGATCCCTATATTTGCATCTCGGATGCTGGGAGGTCGATACACTTGTTTAACGTGGGGTGTGTCATTCTTAGTGGCTGCTTTGTGCTTTGCTTATGTTTTATCCCAAGACCAATCGAACGTGTAATAAACGTAAAAAATCACATAAATTGCGGCTCTTTGCCTAGGTTCTTTTCAATTCAGCCATTAAGTTGTCGAGCGTTTCGGTAGGAAGTTTTTCCCTCTTGCTGAAACAATCTCGTTTACGTTACTTCGCCGATGCAATACTTTTTCATCTTCCCTATTATTACACGGCAATCGTTTGCATCTTCTTCTTCAGTATAGCTTAAGACTTTGAACACTTAAAGGCCATTGTCATCAATAACGTCCTTGAACATGGCGAGTTGATACTCGGGGCTTTCCCGCACCAAACCAAGTAATTATTACAGTATTTTTTCCCATAGCTTCCAGTTCTCGAGGATCTCACCACTTAATTGCCCCAACTCTAAATGTTGTGGAGACAATGATATCTGGTAGAATAACATTGAAAATTGTAACGCTTTAAGTCGCGAGGCACGGGAAGTTGTTTTCGCTCGTAGGCATTCGTAGACAGTAGACGTTGTCGAAGAATTTAAACTGCCCTTTAGCTGCAACGTGCAATATTAGATGGTAGAGAGAACCTTAAACGAACCTCATCATTCAAAGCTTAATCTGGCTACTGTACTCAAGATACATAAGGTGAACGCTTATTTTAATATATAACGGTATGTATAGCATAAATTACAAAGCCGTTACAGAACATAAGCGTGTATATAAAGAATGTTTGGGAAATTAACATATTATAGCCTTAAGGTCATTCCCCCGAAAAAGAATGCACCTTAGATTATTATTCATATTTTGCCTGTTGGCTGCTTACATCAAGAGAACTTAAATTTTGAAATAAAAAAGGGGGTCTCCATATTCGTTCAGGAGCAGGGGGACCCTCAATAAACCCCATAATTCCTTAAATTATCTGCTTTCAGTAACGTTTACATTTAAACCACACACTTTACGCTTTGTGAGAGCAGAAAAATAGGGAGAAAGGTAAGCGAGAAATACAACAATGGATGTACTGCATCAATGTTTTAAGGAGCAACTTGATGTACGTTTCATGACAAAGGTACCTATATTTAGTCGACAGGGATTCAGTATGTTCCAAGCACGCAGTGTTCTTGAGGGCACATCTTATCGTTTACGAGTGCTTGCTATGCTCTCATTTCCAGTGATAATTTGTCACTCTGCAATAGAAATTGGTCTATATTCACTTTATAGAAAGAAGGTGATCGCTGCAATCAAACTAAGTGAAAAAATCGTTAGGTCCCCTACTCGTTTCCGAGAAGAAACGACCATTTTGTATGTGCACGTGCCAACGAGCGCGCGCTAATGACGCGAAAATCGTGTGCAGTAGGGATGCGCAATGCAATTCTGAGGAATAACCTTAAATTAAGGTCATTCCCCAGTATTGCATTGCGCATCGCTACTGCGCATAATTTCACGCGTGATTAGCGCGCGCGCGTTAAAAAATGGCGGCTTTCTCTTTACAGCTGGACCTCTCCATAGAGGTAAATTGTCATTTTCTCGCAAACTAGTATGGTGACCTATCATTTTTTTCTGTTGTTTTGAATTGAGTAATAAATTTCTCTGTGTAAAATAAATATGGACCAATTCTCAGTGTAGAACAAAAAGCAATCGTCGGAAACGTGAATTTAGCAAGCAATCGTGACTACAATCATGGTGCTATTATATGGCTTTATATGGTATAAACAAGGTGCTGTTGCTCCTAAACGAACATTGGGACCCCTCATTTTTATTTCAAAATTTAAGTTCCTATAATATAATCAATCAACAGGCAAAGTTTCACAAATATCTCAGTGCAGGTTCTATTTCAGTGGAATGTCCTTAAGGTATGTCCGCCCTTTTGAATAATCAAATCTGGCCGGTGTCAGAAACTCGTTTGTCCGGTTTGGCTATGATGTCAGTGCTTTCTCATTGGCTCACAACCAAGCCTTTTGTTTTTTCGCTTTATAAGTGAGACACCACCCGGATGGTTGGGCGGCAAGTTAACTCCACTTCAATATACACATCTCTCTTAATCTGTCTTAAAACAATACTTCTGGATTTGTAATAAAGTATTTTTCCTCAACCACCCCCGTCCCCCCTAATATCCCCTCACAACCTGCATTTCATTATTCCCCCACATATACCTACACATCCTACATCTCATTAATCCCCCACATATACCTACACAGCCTACATTTCATTAATCCCCCACATATACCTACACATCCTACATCTCATTAATCCCCCACATATACCTACACAGCCTACATCTCATTAATTCCCCACATATACCTACACATCCTACATTTCATTAATCCCCTACATATACCTACACATCCTACATCTCATTAATCCCCCAGATATACCTACACATCCTACATCTCATTAATCCCCTACATATACCTACACAGCCTACATTTCATTAATCCCCTACACATACCTACCCATCCTACATCTCATTAATCCCCTACATATACCTACACAGCCTAATTCTCATTAATCGCCCACATATACCTACACAGCCTGCATTTCATTATTCCATCACATATACCTACACATCCTACATCTCATTAATCCCCCACATATACCTACACATCCTACATTTCATTAATCCCCTACATATTCCTACACATCCTACATCTCATTAATCCCCCACATATACCTACACATCCTACATCTCATTAATCCCCTACATATACCTACACAGCCTACATCTCATTAATCGCCTACATATACCTACACAGCCTGCATTTCATTATTTTCCCACATATACCTACACATCCTACATCTCATTAATCCCCCACATATATCTACACATCCTACATTTCATTAATCCCCTACATATACCTACACATCCTACATCTCATTAATCCCCCACTTATACCTACACATCCTACATCTCATTAATCCCCTACATATACCTACACAGCCTAAATCTCATTAATCGCCTACATATACCTACACATCCAACATTTCATTATTCCCCCACATATACCTACACATCCTACATCTCATTAATCCCCCACATATACCTACACATCCAACATTTCATTAATCCCCTACATATACCTACACATCCTACATCTCATTAATCCCCTACATATACCTACACAGCCTAAATCTCATTAATCGCCTACATATACCTACACAGCCTAAATCTCATTTATCCCCCACATATACCTACACAGCCTACATCTTATTAATCCCCTACATATACCTACACATCCTACCTCTCATTAATCGCCTACATATACCTACACAGCCTAAATCTCATTAATTCCCCACATATACCTACACAGCCTACACCTTATTAATCCCCTACATATACCTACACATCCTACCTCTCATTAATCGCCTACGTATACCTACACAGCCTAAATCTCATTTATCCCCCACATATACCTACACAGCCTACATCTTATTAATCCCCTACATATACCTACACATCCTACATCTCATTAATTCCCTACATATACCTACACATCCTACACCTCATTAATTCCCTGCATATACCTACACAGCTTACACCTCACTAATGCCTTACATTTACCTACACAGCCTACGTCTCATTAATCCCCCACATATACCTACACACCATACATCTCATTAATCCTCTACATATACCTACACAACCTACATCTCATCAATCCCCCACATATACCTACGCAGCATACATCTCATTAATTCGCCGCATATACATACACAGCTTACATTTCATTAATCTCCTACATATACCTACAGATCCTACATTTGGAGGTATATCCACCACATATACCTACGCAGCATACATCTCATTTATTCCCCACATATACCTACACAGCCTACATCTTATTAATCCCCCACATAAACCTACACAGTTTTCACCGTGTTACTTCCAAATGTATACCTACACAGCCCACATCTCATGAATCCCTCACATTTACCTTCACAGTTTGCATTTCATTAAATTGTTTTTAGAGTCATTACTCATTATATTCAGTGGTTATCAACTCATGTAGAACCAAGTGGTCCTAAGATATCTTGGAACAAGTAAATTGACTATCGTTTTTCAAATTATCCGTTCACTTGCCGTGCGTTCAGCCGCTCGAACGGATACCGTAAGGAACGTTTTTGCGTGAGAGGTCACATATTTGCCGATGCATTTTTCGTGGTTGAATCGGCAGAGTTCTTCTTTTAACGACGCTTTTAGGGTCGAGAACGTAAAATTGGCGATGTACTTACTCCTTTTTACGTGACGCGTGACTAGTGAAAAAATTCTCCGTGATGGGTGATTTAATAAAAAAAATTCAGCGTAATGCGTGATTGGTACCCCACCTTTGCCACCCTCTAAGTTAGATGATGAACACAATTATTATCATAATGGTGCGAAATTATCGCTAACGCTGCAAATTATAACGCTATAATTAATTAGAAACTAATTAATCAATTGTAGGAAATAAAAAGAATTAAGCCAATTTAAACTATAATATGTCGATTACCAAGTGCTAAGCGATTCACATGAGTCCAAGGTCTCAGCAACGCTGCCCGTAGAATATGAAGCTATGAGTTGTGACACTTAAAAAACGCTCTGCATGGTGTACCCCTCAAGGTTTCCAAAACATAGCCTCTAGTCCGAAATTTTTAATTGTTTTAATACTAGCAAATCATAATTTGGATTGGCTAAGTTCTTTTGATTCAATCATTATTAAAATAGTGACTCAGTTGCAATTGTCTCAGAAGAGTAGTTTGTGACCCTCCGTCCTGAAAGGTGAGATGATTTCCCAGAATCATAATCCTGGATACCTCCGGGAAGACGCTTTTCTTCACTATCCGGATCCTTCCTTCGGCGCGATATCATTACAGACTTAATAGGAAACTCAGTGTGATGGTTTGGGTCTAAAAACAAAGTAAACAGCATGAATATCAAACTCCTAAGGTCAAACTAAAAAAAAAAAATTTCAATTAACGGCTAAAACCTTTCGTGTGTTGTCAGTAAATCTGACTACAAATGTCAGTTGTCAGTTAAATTTTCGGGCATGTCTCAGTTGTCAGTTATTGTTTTGACCATTTTTCAGTTGTCAGTTAACTCCATACAGACCGTCTTAAGAGCGTCACATGTTTTTGTCTCTGCCTAGAGATTTACTTTGTTAACCGCGCGGCCATGAGCCGAGCGCGGTTCATGTTCTACCCTTGGTTTATTTTTTTTTTACTTTTTTTTTGTCGGAGACCAGACGCAGATCTCCACTCGGCCAACTTTGAATTACGCAATCTGTAATGTTTACTCGCCAAACCTTGTTTCTTCAGGGTCAACAGAAATCTCAGATTACAAAATCACGCCGAACCTACACGTTGCAAAAAAATCTCTTCAAAACCCTGACATCGAAGCGATATATCACTTTAGCGTTAATAGCTACCTCATATCGGCAGTATTAAAATCTATTCGTTGACAATCCAGCTTCATCATATTAAAATTTCAACGAAATCGAACAAAACCAGAACTAAATATTATCAGATTTTTTTGTAACCTAGCTTCATTGCGTGAGTCGACAAAGGAAGCGACGGTCGCCCATAGCCACCGAAACACATTAACATAACCAGTGAACCTACGTTTCGGTAAAAAAAATCCAGGATTATTGCCTGAAAGCTGAAAATTCAAGAGGAACATCTTTTTCGAACTTTTCTCAAGTTATTTAGACGAAAAAATGACCTCGGCGGACTCCAAAAGAGAACGAAACAAAAAACAGAACGAGACAGTGAGAAGAGCCGATAATTCACCGCGTGGCCTTCGTTACGTTCACGTTAAGAAAACCTTACTTCTGGATAATTTCAGCCTTACAAGTCAGCAACTGGTCCCAAATTACTTTCTGTATCCTTACAAATGTCCTGACTTCCATCTCCGAAAGATTTGGCCGCAATTTTTTAGCAAATAAACATTTCGCCGACAGCAATCACCATTACGGTGGCTTGGAACTAATTCGCTAACTTTACAAAACCCTCCCGAGGGGGGGATGTGACGAAAAGAGCTGAAAAATGATGACCGGAAATAGAGTAATTTTCTCTGCTTCCAGTGGGCCAAATTTGCTGGAAATAGGTTCAAAACCGATATTTTTTTTTCGTTTTTTTTTTCTTCGGGTCACTCATGCTACCAAAGCAGTTAACTTTTAAAAGCGCGGTTGTAAGA
The DNA here is from genome assembly GCF_042242905.1 of Orbicella faveolata. Classification (NCBI taxonomy): domain Eukaryota; kingdom Metazoa; phylum Cnidaria; class Anthozoa; order Scleractinia; family Merulinidae; genus Orbicella; species Orbicella faveolata. The sequence continues at coordinate 15,249,923 of NW_028301578.1, read as the reverse complement.
TCTTAAAGATCTTCTTGTTATGAGTCTTCTTTCTGTTTTAAGAATTCGCTCGTGATTGGATACATCCGAACAATGTACATGCCAACAGTTTATTATTGTTATTATTATTATTTTTTTTTTTCAGTCATGCAATCAGTCTTAATTGATTCTGCAGGGTCTTATCTCAATATTTGGACAAGGACGTGAAGGAATCATGGCTGCAATCTGTCCGTTTAACAGTCCTTATTCTACTTACATCGCGTTGTTGCTTGTCGTATTCTTGATGTTTTCATCACAATGTGACTCACGTCTTCTAGATCCAACTCGTTTAGGACGAGAGTTACAGACTTTTGCGAATGACGCTCTCGGTGTAACCGAAATGCAGGTAAGAAATAATGATCTAGTATGGGTCCACAGCCGTTAAATAAATTACTTCTGCTGTAATTATAACCAGGATAGAAACTAAATTAGCCGTTAGTAACCAGGTACAATTCAGCCCTCGACCATTGAAGGTTGTCGCACGTAAATTAAACTTGTAAAAACGTTCGACGTTAGGTCGAATAGACGTTTGTAATCAAGACGAGTAAATTTTCGTTCATTTTCAATTAAACTGTAGTTGTCACCTTCCTCTCCTAATCCACATACCTGATGATCTCGGTCTAATTAGATAAATGTTCGCCGATTCTCAGTAGCTAGTCATTAAAACTTCAGCCCATTTCTCTGAATTTCTCGACTACATTAAATTTTGCAAGGTGAAATCTCAGCTTTCGGTTACAAAGCGCAGCATTTCTTACCTAAGAGTATAAATTTGTGACCTTTGTTCATAGTCCATTCACAGGAAAAGAGGGAAAAAGGCGTGGGTGGAAACAAATTGTTTATTTCAAGACTCGTTCATTTGGCACAAGAGTGTGCTGTACACTTTTCATTTCAACTTACAAGTTAGTTTAGATGTTAAGTGTTGGACTCGGAGATGACGATTTGGGAAAGTAGATTTCTAGCTATTAACTAAACGTCAGAGCCGGGGATAACACGGAAGTTGAAAATTTCGTACAGTTTGGTTGCTATGGAGTGACGTTGGATTTTCGGAGTAAGAGCAATAGACTGACTAGGAAGTTGAAAATTTCGTGCAGTTTGGTTGCTATGAAGTGGCGTTGGATTTTCGGTTTCACTACCGCAGAGTTCCGCGACAAGTTTGTCCGGCACGTCTGATTATGCACCCGACTCCTGTAACGCAAGCCGGTGTGAATTGCCCTTTTAACATTTCTGAGGTTGGATTTCAATTACAAGTATGCAATTCAAATAGCGGGAAAATTGCCTTCTTTTCGAGCGAGATGATGTTTTTTTTCGACCGTGCTTTTTTTCGCTAAAAAGCGATTCAAGAGATTATATTCTACTGAATTCGAAGATACATTTAGGTAGTATTTCTGTGGGTAAGCTTATATAACTCGTTTACGAGCCAAATTTGCTATGCAGCTCGTAGACGTAAATGTGCCGGGAAAGTGGGGCGCTTTTTGAGGATCCGGGAAGAACACATAACGTGTCTACAGTTACGGCAATTCATTTAGGATATCGGCGTCGATAAACTGAGTGACTGGACGCATTCAAGAAAAGCATAGGCAAGTAAAACTTTCTTGATCATGCAGCCTTTTTGCAATGGGAGAAAACATTTTGCATGAATATTCTTTGATTAGTAATTACACCCATCCCCAACCGAAACTTTCACGGGAAAAAATTAAAAACCCAGCACTCGTCAAAAATAGTCTTTTTTCACTAGAAATTTAGCTCAGAACATATACAAATTTATATTTGTCTGAATCGTCGATAAAATGACCTTTTCCGGATATTTTTTTCCTTCAGGGTCAACAAAAACCTCTGATTACAAAATCACACCGAACCCACATGTAGCAAAAAACTCTCTTGAAAACCCTGACTTCGAAGGGATATATCACTTTAGCGTTAATAGCTACCACACATCGGCAGAAGGTAAATCTATTCCTTAACAATCCAGCTTTATCGTTTTAAAATTTCAGCGAAATCGAACAAAACCAGAACTAATTAGAATTTTTTTTGTCACCTCGCTCTTTTGCTTGACCCAACAAAGGAAGCGACGGTCGCCCATGGCAAACGAAAAACACGAACATAACACGAACCGACGTTTCGGTCAAAAAAAATCCAGAATTATTGCCTGAGAGCTTAAAATTGAATGGGAACATCTTTTTCGAGCTTTTTAACTGATTGAGACGTAAAAATGGCCTCGGCGGGCTGCAAAAACACAAAGGAAAACAAAAAACAAAAAAAAACAGGACAGCAGAACAAGCCGATAATATTTCACCGCGTGGCTTTCGACACGAAAACGAAATAAAGCTTACATCTGGATAAATATGCAGCCTTAGAAGCCAGCAACTGGTCCCAAATTACTTTCTGTATCCTTAGAAATGTCCTGTCTTACATCTCCGACAGAGTTTTTCCCCAAATTTGAGCAAATAAACATCTCTCCGCGAGCGACGCCATTACTCTTCGCTTACATACTACGTGTAATTAGCTAACTTGACAAAACTTGCCCAAGGGGGGGGGGGGGCGGGGGTTATGACGAAAAGAGCTGAAAAATAACCTGTAATTGGCTGATGATGAGATCATCCCACTGTCCATTTTTGGTGAGAATCCAAAGTAACACCGATTTTCTGTCACGCTTTCAATCTGTGGTTACTGGAGTAACCAAAATCGGTGACTCTACCGGGAAAGAGCCCTCCTTGTTTCCTTTGAGACTGGCACGTACTGAAATAATGTGTGTTTATGATTGCTTAGATTCTAAGTATATTAGACTTGTTAGTGCCCAGAATGATGTGTAGTGCCATGGCTATCTGCAATCAATAACATTTGAACTTACAACATTTCTTGTCATCAATTATTGCCAGCTATCAACCAAGACTGATGTTGACAGCAACAACAGCAACAACATTTATTCACACCTTTTATTTTTTTTATAAGACTATGTTTTATAGGAATGTCGAGGCTGAATTTTGCCAAATTTGAAGTGTATTTTAGGAAAAAACCCGAGGCTGAGATTTTGAAAATAATGCATTTTTTTTGTGTGTTGAAAATTTGTAAATATAACACTATCATACGTTTATAACTAAACGTATAAAATTCTTCTTTCCCTAAATGGCAAAACTAACCAAAATGCAACAAAACAGCACTAGCCATATGTTCGATGCTCTGATGCAGCAGGCTGGCTCCAAAATTATTCTAATACCATTCAGACACTAACTACATTCGAAAACAGAAATTTCATCCGCTATAATCTAAGAATATTAACTAGAATATTTTCAGTCTAAAATCGGCAGAAAAATAAGAATATTCAGCCTCGGTCGGAAAAGCAATATTCTTATAAAAAGTAAAGAGTGTAAACCGAAAAAAAGGAAAGCAGAATACAATAATTTGAAGCTTATAAAATGGTATTAAAGGCCTATAACAACCATAATGCTAAGAAAAATTAGGCAGCTCTCTATGGAATACAATTATAAAAATTACGGTCACGTGTATTATATAAAGCTAAAGTAACTTAATAAATAAAGATATAAACATACACAGCAAAGTTAAAAGCGAATATTACAACAAGGCAAGAAGAAGGAGAAAAAAAAGCAAACAAACAGTAAATTGGTTTTACAGTTTTATTGATTGACTACACCTGCCTTTTGAGCCTTCACTGAGTTACTCTGAATAAAATCTCACTGGTGATTATGTCATAGAAACTGTGATAAATTTCTGTTTATAATGCTAGCCTTAACCATATAGCTGATTGACAATCCAAAGCAGCATTGTTGATATCATCTCTTTGCCCTACGGCGTCAATATAACCTGGATGACTTCCAGTGAAGAACTTTATCCAGTTCTTCAAAAGACATAGACGTAACTACAACCCACGTTTTGAATCAGAATACTACCATCCTCCATGTAATGGCTTAGGTAAATTACGAGATACCTCTAGGGAGCCACCACGGAAGATGGTTATAGTGAACTTAGTAGAATGGGGAAAGTAAATATATATTTGGAACATGCAACTTAAGAATCTCAAAGGTAACCAGGTATTGCAATATGCCATCAGTACATTTTTTAAAGATATGCGTCGAATCTAGGCATGTGTTATATATCCCTTCTGGTTTATCCACGTTGAAGTCCTGGCATCACCAGGGACCTTAAGATACGAGGAAGGGAAGGCTAGGACGGGAACGGCAGTGGACGCGGGAAACATTGGCGGGTCATGTTGTGTCGCCAAAAACAAAGTGATTAAGATGCGTATTTTCGCAAAGGACGGCGACGTCAATAAATCGAACTTAATTCGTACAAGCTATTCACAGAAGCAATGATATCCTTTAGACTATAACAGAGATGGTAGAAATCTTATCCTATTAAGCTTAAACGATACTGTAGTAAACAGCGATGCTGAATTTCTTTTTCTTTATAAGCGAAGCAAACATCTGTCAATAATTAAATAGAGAAACCTGAATTTCCGTATGAAAAAATTAAACGAACAATCTGATCGACCTGCTTCAGATGGCTTTTTCTGACCAGAGAATTCCGTCGCCGAAGAATCCTGACTTTTGGTGAACATTTCAATTTCCATCTGTAATTGTAACAAGCATTATAAAAATAAAACAAACGTTTCATCAGGTTCTGGGTAGTATATAAAAAAAAAAAAAACACTAACTAAACGACAGTTTGAAAACGTGTATCTTATTTGCTCGATAGGTGCTTCTATGTCATTCATTCTTATAACATTTTATCGACTGTACTTACACTGATGTACTCTCAATGCATACAGTTTGCATTTTGTTTTGAGCTTGCACACTCGTGACAGAGTCTGAACAGTGACTGAAAGACAAACGAAAGACAAGGAACATTTTTATTCACATTTTGGTATCTCAGCGTAGTATTCTACACTACAATCACGAAAAATGTGAACCGTATAGACATTCTTATCAATATAACTGAAAATAAGGTCGATTGGAACATTTGTCGGGGCAAAACAAGAGCAAAAAACTCTCGTTTTTGATACGACGGCTAGTCGGGCAGAATGGCGTCCTTGACGAGACGAGGACGGCAGAGAGATGAGTAGTTCTGCGCATGCCCGGTTGAGTAAATTTACTTCCGGTAACCGTCCTAGCTCGTCCCGTCCTGGTATCTTCAAGGTGCCTACTCTATGCCTGAGGACTTCTGGGATTTATAACTTGATAAGTGTTTTGACTGAGGAGCGTCAAATCTGGGCATGTGCCTTATCCCGTCTGATTCATTCAGGTTGAAGCCTTGGCATCACTGCTTGGGTACTTCAGGGATAAATAAAATGCGTATTGTGAGATGAGCATCAAATCTAGGTGTCTGTTTTTATATCCTTTCTTGTTCCTGTACGTGTGTGTCCTGTGTGTATTAAGAAATGTGCATAAGTCTAGCCAAATGTTCTTGAATGCACTTCGTGATGGTATGTTCCTATTATCAGCTTCAGATTTGTCATAGACAGTGGGAACCAGATACCTCAACAAGTGTTTGCCATACGCAAATCTTGTTATTTCAGTAAAATTCCTTAACCCTGACACTCTCCAGCCAGTCATTAATACTTGAGAAGAAGTTGCTGAAAGGTTCCTTGAGCGTAAATACACATGTATTGTTTTTCAATGTCAGTCAGGTTGCTCGTCCCTTTGAAGGTTGTAATCGAAATTTACCGCAATGATACAGCTCAGTGGAATCCCGATTTTTCGAACCTCAAAGGGAAACGAAAATTGGCTCAAAAAGTCGGATAGTTTGAAAAAGACGAGCATCGAGTACGGAAAACGAGCGACGTTTCTCTTCCGACAAGCAGGCGTCATTTACTTAGCCAATGTGAACGTTTCATCGAGGAAAAGAGCTAATAATTAAAGTTTAAACTTGAGGAAGCAAGCGCTAAAAAATAAGAACTTGAAGAAACCTCTGCCAAGATAAGAGACGCAGCTTCCGCGCTTGGAAATACCGGTCAACGCTATGTAATTGCCATGTAAGAAATCACAAAGTTCGCATCTGCCGAGTGGCAAAATGTGAGTCAGTGTTTTCCTGTGGAGAGTTGAGTTGGCATCCAGATGAAAAACAGGAGTTTCAGGAGAAAAAAAAGGGAAATAGCAGTATTAGAAACGGCCACCGCGAAAATAGAACTGGATTTGAACTGGCTTTCTTCCGAGTAAAACTAGTTCTTTGAATAAACACGTAGAGGAAATTTTGCTTGAAAAGTTTCCCCATGAATACCTTCAATATGTTTTAAATTCCTCTATTGATTTCCTATCATTCATTCTGACTAAGTGTAAAATACTAGGTGGAAGATTGTCTTCAACAAGTTTAAGGGATGCAGCTTAGCTAGAAGACGCTCAGTTGATTTTCCATACATTTGTCTTTATTTTTTTTTCCCGCGAACCGCGTCCACCCAGCCAAATTTACAGACAAATGTATGGAAAATTAAAAAAAATTAAACGAGCGTCTTCTAGCCAAGCTACATCCTTTAAACGTTCTGAATACAATCCTCTACCTAGTAGTTTAACGTTGCGATTAATAAATTGAGTAAAATTCAATTTTGGAAAAAGTTATTTGCAATCGGATTCCTACACAAAGACTGTAATTTCTAACCGCTTTGCCTACCCACCAAGATGGCGTCGAGAACCGTGATATGTAGTCTATTTAAGCTCGCAAATCTCACAGACATTTTTCATTGCGACCCATCGCAAAGCCCTTTAAGTTTACCGAAAGAGAGTGGTAATTTAGATCGCAAATCTCACAGATATTTTTTTAACGGCGAATTTACCGAAGGAGGAAAATAGCCGTAAATTTGCTTCCATAGCTCCCATCGCCTCCAGATTTCACCTACAGTTCCTGTTTGATAGATGGTAAATGAATATTTCTCATCGCGGCCCGTCAATAACTCTGGAACACAATGAAGCCAACACTCTACGAAATCGCATTGGTAGCAACACGACCTAAACCACTACAGCGACATAGAAAAAAAGGTACACAAACGAAGCCAGGGAAGGCGTTTTTATTTGTTTTCTACAGTGAAAAATTTGCCGGCTAACAATGTGAAATTCGAAGTGAGTGAGGCACTTTGACAGAACATTGTCACTATCAATACAAAAATTAACGCGAACCACTTTCTGTTATCCCTGTGTGTTATCATTTTTTAAAGAAATTATAACTGCAAAACTGAATGTTTGGATTTACTTTTACGCGGATAGCCATTCAAAAGTTGATGGCATTAGTACATCGGCCAAAGCATCCAGCGTAATGAAAAACCGGACTTTGAATGTTATAGAAGGTTATAGATAAATAATCAGGTCTGTGCTATATTGTCAAACCCTCGACATTGAACCCAAAAAGATATCTGAATCGAGAAGACTACATAAATTATCTTCCTCGCTGTAGCAAAAACGTTTGTGATATGAAGTGCGATCATGTTAGCGGAAATTTAACCAAATCGGGGAGGAACAAATTATATGTAGATCGGAGCCGACTGAGCGGCGGAATTCGAGCCTACAGCAAAGAGTAAAACAACAAATCCAGAAAAAAAAAAAGATATTACCCTCGACCCGCGACCCGCGACCCGCGACCCTCGACCCTCGACATGGCACCCTCGACCCTCGACCCTCGATTAAAAGATAGACTCGTTCATGACGAGTTAGGGCTCATCACTTAAGAAAGATTTGACAGTTGCTTTTAATTTTGAAACATTATGAACAAGCACGAAGAATACGAAAAGTATTTTTTGGGAAGAAACTCAGAAAATTACGAACTTTAGCAATAACGTATGCTTTAAACTAAAACTATATTCTTCTTAATGTTCTCGGTTTTTGAGAGAATAAACCAGTAACAAAAATTACGGTTGTGAGCGTAATTTGTCACCCACGATATTAAAAGGTAATCAAATGGGTTTTTTTCGTGAAATTAGGAAATAATTTCACTCGTCACCATTCGATTACACTTACAACTACTCTAATTGATTTTTCCTAATGTAAAGAATAAAAATATCAGTGTCATAGATTTCTTAACCTTGCCAAAGGCAAGGCGGAGATATTATAAACTAGACGCTTTGCTGCGTGTACCCAGGCAGTCGTTATACTGAGAAGCACTAGCTATGTTGCGATTGAGCTAAATGTTCTGCAACTGATGTTTTACGAAATTCAATCGAATCGATGTGCTCAAGCTATCCACAGTAGGAAAAAAGATGGCGGATGCGCATTTTATCACAAGGCCTTGCGAACCTAACACAGCCTAAAAGGCACAAAAAAAAAAAGTTTTTACAATATATTTCCCTGTACTAAGGACATTAAGTAGCCTAGGTTTGAAGATTTTACAACGTTTCTGTACGTTTTTATGAACGTTGTTAAGGTTTTCGTGTGCTAAGAACCATGGGTAAATGTACCAGTCGCCATCTTTTTTCCTACGGAGGATTCTGCCTTTGATTGGATTTCCTGGAATCGATTAATAGCTTATTACTCGTTCGCAGGTCTTTAGGGCGTAAAATGAGTCAAGGTCCTTATATCAGCCTATAAACGTTTCAGTCTATTTTCCTTAGCCTTTGTCGTTGTTGCTGTTGTTGTTTTTTGCGTTTTTCGAGCAAACGAGACACGAACGCGTTTGTCGAAAAACATCTACTTATCTGGTGAGTTTAGCCCATTCAGAAGTTGAAGTATTAGGAAAAGTTCTTATGTAAATGCTTATTTGTTCATTACCGCGGACGGTACACCAACGTTAACATGGCGGCTCCATACTGGGCTCTGTAAATTTGTACAAAATATTTCGACGAACATCTGAGGTCTGGGAAAACGCACAGACTTAAAAATTAGAGAAGTGTCATCTTTATTAATCTCCTATAACATCACAATTTCTTGACTTTATCCACTGAATGGTTTTCGAATGATTTTTTATTGCGTCAGGATTGCGTGACAGTACATGCAAGCCAAGAATTGTTTTGCTGGGGTCAAAATACATTAATTTCTTTCAGCTTAAATGGGCAATAATTCGCTACACGGGTTTCATTCTTGTAAAGACACATAACTCTGTTACAAGAAAATAACGAAAGAATATCGTTTAGTTCGAGATTTTAACTTTAAAGCCAATCTGTTCTGCTGACATTATTTTCTTGTAGTTTGAATATGACCGACGTCGGTTCAAACAACAAACAGTAGATGGAGCAAGCCTTATGTCTACCGTGGCCGATAAAGTTGGAAACAAATTTAAGGAAAGATTCAGCGTTGTGAGAAAACTGAGGACAGCTGCCCAAGCTTCGTATGCCAGGTCTCAGTCCTCCTCGTCTCAATGGCAATGCTGTAAAACGGGTGACACTTCCAACAGCTTGGAGTACGATTCTAGGTTTCGTCAGAAAATCGACCTAACCAAAGGATGCATTGCTATATCCGGCAGTGCTCCGTCGAACCACAGATACTTGGACGACACGTTTGTTGACGAAATGAGACAGATTCTTATTGACCAACCGTTTATAAAGTGGCAATATTTTGGTTCTGAAGAAGGAATTCTGATTAACTTTCCAGCTTTTCAACTAAGTGATGATTGTTCTGGCTATGATCCTCGGTTCAGGCCATGGTACGTGGAAACTGCCATACCTGAGCCCAACGACGTGGTTCTTGTTATTGACACGAGCGGATCCATGAGTGGGAATCGCATCGAAGTAGCTAAAGATGCTGCTGTAACAGTTCTAAAAACATTGAACCCCAGGGACAGGGTAAGTATTTAACATTAAACAACTGTTCACTATCCTAATGCTTGGTCCAGAATTTAAGAGAAAGCATACAGGCTATGGCAGGCATCGATTTGCTCTGTTCTTTTAAAAGTGAATCTCGTTCCCACAAAAGAGGGAAATAAAAAGTTTTGGTTACTTATCTCTCTCGTCATTTTGGGTCATCTTATATCTAGGATTCATTTTGGTGTATACGCGACGGGATAATCCGTTACTGTCCCAACCACCATCTACACCACCACTGCAGTTTCCCTACGCTTTAGTATCATCCCCGTCGCCATCAGCCCTCTATCCCCCATCGCCACTATCAGGCACCATCATCACCATCACTTGAATTTACCCATTACTGTTACTATTATCATTACCATCACCGCCGCCACCACCACCGCCATATGAATATATACTCATCCCAATCGACCATAACTATTGTCATCACCAAGATTTCTACCACTGATGACGTTGCCTATCTGACTTCTACAACCACCCCCCTTACCAGTACAGCCACCACTACTACTAACACCCCTCCACCACTAACACAACCGCCATGAACACCACCATCACTAACACTTCTATGGACACTCCAACCACCACCACCACCGACATCATCGTGTTGATGATTTGCTCAGTATGTTTTTTTTATATATGTTTATATATATAATTTCCTTTCAAGATTGGCGTTGTGTCGTTCAGTAACACTGTAGAAACGCCAGGGAGTAGCAGCGATGATGGCAAATCCTGCTATAGTGAGGGCCTGGCTGACGCTACACCTATAAATCTTGAATACCTTCAAGATTACGTCAAATCTCTCTACGCTAATGGTACGTCTGTTGGCTTGGAATTTTTTCTCGGTCATGTCTTCGTGTGCTGATTAGCGAGCAGCAAGTTATGGGTATGAAATTTTGGGTAGATATGGTTGTTAAAAACCAGTAACGCCACTTCTATTTGGCTGGTGTGCCTCATAAAGAGTTATATGTAGAGCCTATCACTGAGAAATGCCGGGTTGAGACTTGCGCTGGGGTCTTTAACCCCGTAACCCTGAATGCCATCGAAGTTAAAGCTAATAAGAATGAGTTACAATTTAAAATTTAGTAATTTTCCAACATTATGATAACTAGACGCCCTAAGAGCGTTTACTCGGGCTTCGTACCGCAGTATTAAATCGCACTTTACGAAAACGCGTATTGGACACAATAAAAAACAAATCAAAGAATCAGGATATTTTAACGCAAGAGTTCTGCCTAGATATTTATAATTCAAGTTGCTTCGTTGAGTATCCTCTTCATCCTATCGCAAGTTGTGAGTTTAAACCATTTTGGTTCAAGAATGAAGCACAGCTTTCTACGCATTGATGAAGAACTTGTTTGCAAAGAATTTTCGAGGTCTTATTACAACTTATGGCGATTACATTGTATATGCTAACAGAAGTTGTGCGAAGTTCGTTGACTGGTCGTGGCGATCCGAGTAAATTGTGGAGCTGAACATCTTTGCCGTGTTGCGATCTTAAACCCTTTTCAAGAGTCATATCTCATTTGGAGGGTGAATACATAAACTCCTTCACGAAAACGACAGCCTCGTGACAACGCGCAAATTGCATTGCACAGAATTTGCGACCCTGACCCGCAGTTTATGAAAAAATATTTAACATACATAGTTTTATTGAATCAAGGCAGGAGTATTTTAAAAAGGAACTCATTTATAAGGGGAGATGCGGCATTATGTTTTGCTATTTAATTTGGTTTCATACTCGTCTAGGTCATGTCACGCAACATGATTTTCTTAGGCAGTCAGACACAGTTTTCCAAAAGAATTGGTGATTGCTAAGACTGCTGAATATATTTGAACTACTAGTGCATTGAAACCTAACGTATAAATAAAGTTGGCCAAACTATCGTCAATGCAGATTTTCCCTAGGACTTGGCAAGAACATTGGTTCGTCAATAACATAATCCCGCACAATTCCCCTCATAATAAAAAGTTTTACTTTTCCCCGCACAATTTGCCTCCGAAATCATACGTTTTTTTTTTTTCCTGCATCCTACTAGAAAGCCAACTAACTTGGAGGTACGATATTTAATTCAAGTTACCGAAAGTCTCATCTTTACAAATTTGGAGGTCGACATATTTCGCGCGGTGCAAGAAACAAGTCGCATGTTTTTAACGAGCTACCAGTCCAAAAACGTTTTCGTATTTAGCTCGTTTTATTGCAGTATGATTTGTTTTACTGCAATTTTCTTAATAATAACAGCAGTAGCCACATGCAGTCATTGACTGCCTATTTTTTGTCACTGTTTTCGTAGTTTAAACTCATATCGCGATCGGCTCAGTTGTTATCTCACGAGAACGTTTCGAGCTTGACCTTTGCTTACCTGGCTGGTTTTCAAGCAATATAATTCGTGGACCGACCCTTTCCGATAACGATCGACATCTTTGTATGCGAGATGAACGTATAAGGCGCGATTCTCACCAAAACTTTCTTCGCAAAACACCGCGTTCTGTCACGAAGAGCGAGTTTCCATGGTCTACGCGTGGAACGCTTGGGAACATGACCCCCCTTTTGGCGACAAAAACGATTGCATTCTATGACTCGGGATTTCCTACGAAAGCTCATTGGCGTTCGTCAGCCTTAATGGAATCTCACAAGGACACCATAAAACACAAAGTTTCGGTCAGGGAAAGGGCTAGTTCATATTCCAGACTTAAGTGGGACGATAGAACATTGGTCTAGCTCGTTTCCATTACACAGAGTTCGACTTTGTTTCCGTCAATCCAAAACACAAAATGAGTTCAAGCAACTAATAATTTTGACCTGCAACGAGATGATCATTTGTAATCGTTCTCTTTTGCTTCTTGTAACAGGAGGAACACAGTACGGGAATACGTTCATTAGAGCTTTTGACTTGCTGAAAGGCTCAGGTTCTTCTCTTCAAAACAACTTTCGGAGACAAAAGGTTATCCTGTTCCTTACCGATGGCGAACCAAATGATGACAAAAGCCATATCATGCGAATTATCAAAGACAAGAACGCAGAGCTAAACAATAGCGTTATAATTATGACGTATGGTATGTTTGTCAATGCACCGATACTCCTGGACATTGCTAATCAAGATGGCACTTCTTACGGAGTCTCTAAGGCGCCTGATGTAACTGTAAGTGAATATTTATGTTCCTGTACATCGTGAGTAACTGCTTTGTCCATATAAACAGTATAAAGCTACAGGTAATCAGCCAACCAGCTAGTACTATTCCTTCGATCATTCATTTATTCCATCTTTCCTTACTTATTTACTTCCATCCTTCATACACTCAGTCAGTCAGCCTGCCAGCCATTGAGTCAGTCCGTCAGCAAGCCATCCTGCCAGTTAGTCGGCCAGGTTGTCGGTCGATCTGTCAGTAGGTCCGTCAGTACGTCGTTCAGTCAGTACGACTCATTGGAGGTGGATTTAGCTAGATAGATTTTGTTAAAAAGTCCATTTATCATCTTAATACTGACGTTTTCCAGAATGTGTCCTATTCTTTAGTAGACAAAGCGAATATTTTTTTTTCATATTTTTTCCTAAATATGCAAACTAGAATGCTGTCAAATGTATAAATTTATGCATGAGTTATTATTTCTTTATGTAATTGTCCAAATGGAGCCTCGGTGGTCCAACGGTTAGTGTGCCAACTCTGGATGGCATGCTGTGGATTCTTTTGTCTTGAACGGCCAGAAGCTTTATCGCCACAGTGCCTCTTTTCTTCAACTTGCATGAATAGGTATCGGCAATTTAATTTTGGTAGGAAACCCTGCAGTGGTTTAGTATTCCATCCAAGAGGGTGTAGAAATACTTTAATGGAAACCGGGTAAATGCAAAGCACGCCCCAGTGGGTACACGTTAGGTTTCAATGCAGATCTACCTTACCTTAGGCTAGCAGTAATGCAGAAGTAGCTCTTACTAATTAATGGTCCTAATGCTCTTTTTTACCAGCATGGTAAATTTACAAGTATTTCAAATACAAACAATTTGCGGAGCACCATGGCAACCTACTACGACTTCTTTTCAAGGAATGTGGAGAAGGACAAGCCTATCATCTCAGTTCCTTACGTTGATGCATTTGGCAGCGGTAATAACTTACATTTACTGATTTTTTTTTTCTACTGTCTCAGAATACACAAAGCTTACTTTTCTTGATAAATGCTTATTTTTATGAGGTGCATTAAATTCACTATTGAATAGTCATTCCCAGTTTCCCTAATCGTCCCATACGAAACATCATTAGTCTGTATTTTGATCACATTAGAAGAAGAGACACTAGAAATGACACACACAATGCCACCAAAAGCAGACAATACTGATCAAATAGATAAATGGTATATTTGAGCAATGCTTGGCCTAGACGGGACGAGACAAATCTAATATATTTCGTACTCCACATAACTGTATTTGGGCCACAAATGTTTTTTTTTTTCTGTAGATAGGCCTTCTCGCCTACTTCAATATATCATTCAACATAATACCTTGCAGGCCTTCTGACCACAGTATCACTGCCCTGCTACCATGATGGAAAGTTCATCGGTGTTGTTGGCACAGACCTCAGTATGGAAGATCTTCTGTCAGAAGTCACTTACTTTCGAAACGGCCAAGCAAGTTACGCTTTCATGGCAGACAATTCTGGTAGGACCATGATGCACCCTCTTCTACCATCCCCTTCTAATACAGGCGACAATCCCATTTTCATGGACATCAGGGACCTTGAGCCTGCTCCGTCTTTCACTTCAGAAGTGTTTCAGTCCATGAAAAGGTGTGTGGTCTGATGCATGGTAAATAGTAAGGTGTACAGCATTCGTTGGACAGTGAAGTCTTAAGCCACCATGAGATTTCTTCCAAGACACGTTATTTATCGAACAAATGAACGCTCAATGCTTTAGTCAAAATAAAATGCGTTTCAAATATCAGCAAAGGGATCACTCGCCTTGCAAAAAGCGATCCTGAGCGGCTTGGCTACGCCTCTGTCATTCAACTGAATAGTAAAGCTGCACTTTTAAGACAGGAAACTGGGTGTTCTCTTTTTCTTCTAGGGAAGGACGCCCTAGGCCTGGGTCTTTTCTTGTGTTGTACTAATCCAGACCCTGTAATTGCGTCCCTAATTTTTGTCTCCTATTCATACCTTGACATCGTATCATTTAGAAAGTAAACAGAAAACGAGCTTAATGATAGCACAGAAGAACGAAAACATGAGGTAAATGTTCATTTTATTCTACTTCTGTAGAGGTGGATCAGGTCAAACAACTTTTGTATCCAAGCGATATCTGGCCCGTGGAGGCAAAGTTTACGCAGGAGTGACAGTTGTCGAGTTAAATTCGACTTACTATTGGAGACCAGTTAAAAAAACAAACTTTACTGTGGCAATTGTGGTAGCTGCCGATGACAAATCAGAGATATTATGGAAACAGTCAATCCCGTCAGGTATGAGAAAAAAACAAATAGAGGGGAAGAGAGCATGACAGGCTGCCAACCAGAAATATGTACGAAATAATTACATGAAAATATATTCTTTCATTCGATAAACCCTGACTTACACGGCTGGAAGGCGTATTTAGTTAGTGTCTTACGTTTAGGACATCGGGAGCATGAACCAATTTTCGTGATGTTAGCGAGTTTGAGAGCTGTAAAACTATCCTCGATGGAAAACTGAAGAGTCACGTGAGTCTGTCCGCTCCCAAACGACAAAGACACATTGGGACCCGTACAATGATTAAAAACTACACTAGGAGCTTCATACTAATGTTTTTTTCGTCAGATTTCCAGTTTTTATATCACCGCTTGGACCTGATAAAACCTTCCTATCCATGTGACAACTTTGGAAGATACGCAGTTAAAGGTAAGCACCACTCTGAAGCAACAGCACAGTTATCTCAAATGAGAGCATGAAAAAGTACAGCTATTAGCGATAATAGTAAAACAGGTAGCTTGGCGAAATAAGTCTGCAACCAAGCTAAGGAATTCCATTACTTTTATGGCGTTCATGGTTTGCCGCTTTTACTTGTTATTGTTAGGCGTGACGGTTGTGAAATTTGGCCCAGATGCATTCAATGACCCATACAGATATCTCAGTCTTGAAGAAACGGTCTCTCAAGTCAACTCTTACAAAGTATATATGACCGGAAAAAGAGGAGAAAATCCCGGTTTTAAAGATGGTGTAAGAGATAGTGTTATAGCAACTAAGAAGGTGGAAGACATTTGGTTCAAACTGACGAAGAAATACAGTCAGTATCTGGTGTGGCGTTACATGGGTACTGCAGATGGTGTCTTCAGACTGACGCCTGGAGTGGTACTGGCTAAAAGCTATGATCCAAGTAAAAGGCCGTGGTAAGAATATTATTAAGAATATTTTCGGTCTAAGTGTATGAGCGCCTTCAAAGACGCACAGCTTACCGACATCCTTTTACTGGAAAGTAACGAGATTCGACTTTGCAAAATCTGGCTGCTTGAAACTCCATATTAATTGCTGTCGATTGCATAGGAATGGGACTTAAGTAACTTGGAACAGTTAGGGTGTTTTTCTTATATGTCTACAATTACGCCTCTTAACTTTAAGTAAATTTACCTTGTACTAGAAGTCGTGCAGAGGGCTTCCAAATGCAGGTTTTTTTCGAGTGGACCGCCTTGATGTAATTCCACGCAAACACCCATTCATTACGTACATGACACCGCCACACAATGGAATCTGTAAGACAAGTTTCAGAATTTACAGCGTGGAATTGCCATTTGCGTAATTTTACTACGTATTCACGAACACTTTTTTCATATCCCGTGGGACATGGTTAAACCAAATTTGTACAATTGTGCGTGTTAAATATAACTTAGATGGACCGTCTTTCGATAATGCATGACGATCGACAGACAAGCCTTTCGACCAACATTGGACGAATAACTGGATTTTTACCAGGTATCACTCTGCACTAAGCAACACGGGATTGGTTGCCCTCTCTACGCCTTACATTGACGCGTTTGGTGCAGGAGTGGTAATTACCGCTTCCCACACGGTGTATCGCGGGGAATCAGAGCACAAACGTGGAACAAGTGATGAAGTTATGGGTGTAATGGGCGCTGATTTCCCACTGTCATATTTTCAAAAGTAAGTATAAATGATGCTTTACACTACCAAACCGTTTGAATGACTATGACTACTAATTAACAATTAGATTATGGGCTCGAGATTTCTATTTAAATAGTAAAGCGTTTCTGTCGAGGAACTATCGGCTGATAGTTGCCCCGCGGAAATTTGATGTTCTTAAAAACAAATATTTCGCTTCGAGGGCAGATGTGCTAGTTTTAAGAACATGGAATTTCCAAGGGACAACTATCAGACCGATAGTTCCGAGACATAAACACTCTATTGTCTTTATTGTTCACCACTAAATTTTCTTCCGCGCGCCAGTTCAAAATTCATATTGAATTATTTTCAACTTTTTTAGATAAAAGCCGTGAAAGGTCGTTAAAGCCAATTGTAAAATTTGAAAAAGAAAACAGACAAAAACCCACTTAATACATTTCTATTGTTTATTTTCTGTAAGCCCGCTTCTTTACAGAAACATTTTCACGGACGAGTACTATCCATCCGGGTATTTTCCTCGAACGGGCACTATGGGCTAATAGTGTCTCTCCGCGGGTGGACACTATCGCGTCACGTGATCAATTTAAGGTGGCTCCCTATAGTTTTACGATCGCGTGAGCGCTGAGGAAGTAATCTGCGCGCGCTCAAAGGAAAACGTCAGTGTTTTTCGATATTTTATTACGTCAACATGAGCACAAAAAGCAAAACTGACAGTGAATTTTCTTAGGTTTCCTTCAGTGAAATTCCGTAAAATTTGGCAGATTGGTGGTAAACATTTTATTTTAGTCGGAGCTCGTTTTTCAGGGAAATCTATAAGACCAGATTTTTTGCAGCGGTAAAAGACATAAATTTGAAAACATATATATAAAAAAACCTGCCTTTACAAACCCTACTTTTTTCGTGTTTAAAATTCGCATCTCGCCGTATACAATGTACCGTAAAAATTTCGGAAAATTTCCCCGAAGGAAATTCAAGAAAATCACAGATAAAGCCCTAAAAACTGTAAACAACGCATTTGTTTGGGCATTATTTCATAATTCAACATTGAAAGCCAAGATTTTAACAGAGATGATAGTAAATCAACATATCATCATTGCTTATTACATTTAATAAGTTTGAAAGGACTGGGTGTAAAAACGAATGCAAAAACAGCATTCAAAACATAACCCCAGCGCGCGCAACGTGATAAATGATTACTCTATGGAGCCACCTTAAACCAATAAGAATCGGAGAAAATTTAGTGGTGAACTATAAGAGAGATAGTTGATTCGGCCTTCGGCCTCATCGACTGTCACCTCATAGAAATCGAGAGGGAATAATCTACTTGTTTTAGTAGAATTCCTACTGAAATTAACGCTAATAACGGTTTCCAATTATTTTCCTACGCAATTATTAATCTTAAAGTGCACCTAGCGCCCCAATTTTTTTTTTTTTTTTCGCTAAAACGAATCTACTTGTTATTTGAAATACTTCTGCTAAAAAAAAAGAAAATTGGACTCGGTTAAATCCTCGATTTTCTGTGCCCCGACGAAATCTCGAAAATAGCTTTAAAACACCGCCATTTTGTTTCGCGACCGAGTTTGAGGAGAATGGGTCCAGCGGCTGTTGTGATGTCTACCCGTGAAGGTTGAATATTTCACGTCCTCTCATTTCCTTCAGGATGGTGCAGTGTACATTCGAAAAGTGCTCAGAAACGCCTTCCAGAAGTGCTATCAGCTGTTGCAGCAATATCCCAGATAAAAAGAAGATATACTGTACAATTTACTAGCGATGAGCGGTCAATGCTACAATAAAGACGTAAACGGTGGTTGATTTTGTCGAACCGAAACAAGCGAACTGAGTCCGTGAAAACCATTGAAGAACTCTCACGGGAATTGTTCCGCAGACTTTCAAACGTTATTTGCAAAATTTTCTGCTTAAAGCCAACCAGCAATTTGTAGAAGTACTACCAACAACCATATCTTCCAGTCCCGCAGTATTTATAACATAGCCGGCAAAGTTGTGTGATCAATCAAGAAGCGGTACAACCGATGTACTGATATGTAAATGTAGGTCGCAACTGTACGCCGTCAACCAACACTTATTTCTCTTTTGATTTAGATAAAAGTCGAAGATTAATCCTAAAGAATTACATGATAACAAAACTGTTAGACTTGCAGAGTTTTCGAAGGTTTGGAAATCAGCAGTGCTACAAACATTCTGTGCAATAGTTCGTACTCGTATTCTGTGCAATAGTGTGGAAAATAGGACCGCGTAACATTATCTGCGGACCGCAGAGGGAACACATCCTTTTCGCTTACCCGACGAATTTCACTGCAAACTTTGAGAAAAATTTACATTGGTTATTTGGAGTTACGACTTAAAACGTGTGACAATGTGAAATCGGTAATTGTATGAACTGTTTCCTTCTGCCTTTGCTTTCCGCAGCTTCAAAAATACAGGTCCAAAACAATTCTACGATTTTCAATCGATCGAAGCCAGTGTTTTGGAGGTCATCAAGTCTCGAAAACTGCAACTCTTACGTCGCTCTTATAAACATGAAGCATTCCAGAAAGTAAAACACAAACCGGATTTAATAGAACAACCATACCTTGACAAAATACATTCTCGCTAAGGACAAACGTAAACGGACTATAAACACGCGTGGTAATAACCGCGTGGGCTACAAACACGTGGTAATAAACGCGTGGGCTATAAACTCGCGTGTGTTTAGGTGACGAAATTACCATCCAAAGCAGTCCTTGAGTGTTCTTTACTGCTTTTCGTTTGCCTGTTCTTCCACTTCGTATCTAGCTTTCCATTTCTAATATACAAGCAGCTCGTCCACACAGAAGTCTTCCCCGTCGTCGAACGTGCTCGATCGAAGTTTATTTCGGATTCTTCCGAGTCGAAACTTAATTCTGACTCTAGTGACGAAAAAGAAATGATTCTGAAACAAAACTTGGCCGTTTTAGTCCCAAAATATATTGGAACGATTAGTTTTGTTTTCCATTTTCTCGAGCAAGTACAGAGAGTTGTTTGAGGCGCCATTGTGTTTGGTTCCTGAGTAGACGTCATCAGCAACCACCGCCCCAGACTCCCTAAAACGCGGTCGTGCGGCACTTCGAGCGCGACTTTGAAAGGGTATAGAAAATCGAGGATTCAACCAAATCCAAAAATTATTTCGCCTAAATGCGTCGAATAACAAGTGGATTCGTTTTAGCGAAAAAAAAAAAAAATATTGGGGGTTAGGTGCAATTTAACGCTTTAACAAAATCGTGCGGATTGAATTTTCATTGGAAACTTGCTGTTGCTTACGCGCGCGCACCCGTGTTTTCTATAATTTCAAGTTTTTGAAAGTCAAGAAACCGTTAATGTCGTTGGTTTAATCTGCTCAGGAATTTAAGTATCTATTTACATCTAAACTTTCTTCCAAAACTTCGGAAAATGATAAAAACGTCGCATTTCGTGGACTACTGATAGCCACTGCACTCTAATGGCTGATAGTGTACGAGTAGTTCAGCCAATCAGATTGCAGCATTTGCATGGGTATACTAGTAGAATTCCACCAATTACTATTAGACTCGGTCATTCGGTCATTCGGTCATTCGGTCGTTCGGTCGTTCGGTCGTTCGGTGGTTCTGTCTTTCGGTCGTTCGGTCGTTCGGTGGTTCTGTCTTTCGGTCGTTCGGTCGTTCGGTCGTTCGGTCGTTTGGTCGTTTGGTCGTTCGGTCGTTCGGTCGTTCGGTCGCTCGTTCGTTTGATCGCTCAGTCACTCAGTCATTCAATAACTCAGTCACCAGGTCACTTAGTGACTTGGTAACACAGTCTTTCAGTCACTTAGTCCCTCAGTCAGGCAGGTAGGCAGACCATCATAATCGTAGAAGACCAATTCAACACGCTGGTCACAGTCAGCCATCGGTAGGCCAGGCAACGGTTACACCTATGTAACCCATTTGTTGTTTTCCCTTATGTGCAACAGGTTACTCACCGATACATATCCACGGTGTGAAGATTCAAAGTATTCCTGCTTCGTGGTTGGGGTGTCTGTGAAGAGTATTTAGACAAAGTTTTGAACGACTATTAAATTCACATTAAAACAATTAGATTATTCGCTCTCGATTTCTATGCGTGACAGTTGACTCGGGCTGCGCCCTCGTCAACTATTGTGCTATAGAAATCTCGAGCTCATGATCTAATTGCTTAATTTGTTTTCAGACTCCTGACAGATACATATCCAAAATGTCAAGAAGCCAACTTTGACTGTTTCGTTCTGGACACAGCTGGATTTCTAATCATGCACGAGGATTTCCTTGTGCCTGAAATAACCGCCAAAACACTGGAATATGTCCACATTACTGAAAAGGAAAAAGACGTAGCCGAAGATCTGTTACAGAAAGGTTATCTGGTGAAAGAAAAATGCCGCAATTTGGAGAAAATCAAGCTACAAAACTTCTACGAGCTTAAGATTCCATTACAAGGCGTGGATACGCTGGATAGTGGAGTCCGCTGCAAGAAGTACCAGTTCTCTAGTATGGTGGGAACCAATGCATTTTTAGGTAAAAAAAAGTTGATAATGTCGGCAACCATGTCAACCCGTCCCACGATACTTTTTGTAGTACACTGACTTTTAATGGCAGAAAAGAATTTTAAAATCCTTGGTTTTTCGTCCATGCTTCAGAGAACTCCACTCTCCCATTCAAGCAAAATGTCATTAGGCATTAAGACAGACTCGTGTAAATGGATGGAGATAGAGGCATGAGACATAATAATATATAAAGTATTTCGGGACAATAAACTTTTAATTGATACCGAACAAATGGACAGGCACGAAAAAAATCATTTTTTTTATGGTAATGGGGTATTCGTTTAGTCTTTATTATTATATCTCAAATCTTTCATCTAGCCTGCGTTGCACGACTGAAACTATATACCGCTGACTCAACTGTAAGCTCTTTTTTACTACCAATACAGAAACTGCTACTTGGCAACTTTCAACCAATTCATTTGCAATAATCTGTCAGTTCATTTTATTGGGATTTCTAAACAGGCTTGTACTTTGACCTGATCCGCGTTGTTGAGTTATTTTTTCTTTCATCAGGAATCATATCACGTGACAGTTCATGCCCCTCCAGGTCTTGTACGTGTTCCAGTAACAAAGAATGCTCCAGTGTCCAGGGTTTGAGTTGCCAGTGTCCATGCTCTTCGCGACTTAACTTCCATTATTGTAGAAGCGAGTTTCCGGCCAGCAAGGAAGACAAAACAACTACTCTTTGTACTGCGCTTGTTAGTAGCACGCAAACATACGGTGGGCACAGGGAGCGCAAAATGTGGCCGCGAAATCCATTTTCAAAATGGCGGAAAGTTGTTACCCCTTGGGGGTGGGTGTTCAGACTGCCTTTTTTTGTTATATGTAAATCATTAATTTTGAGCCCTGTGTATCAATATGTAAGCGGATACTGCCATAAATGCTCGTCGCCAGAAAAGGCTTGAAGCTTCGAGATTTCAAACGGTACCAAACTTGTGTGTGTGTTTTTTTTTTTGTTTGTTTAACTCGACGAACAAGATCCTGCTGCTTAAGGTATTGTGAAAACTACTCTTCCTCTTGTTATGTCTTATTTTTTGTACATTTTCGGTTTCAAAAGGCTTTTGCGTGGGTTATTATTCAGTGGCAAATTTGAATGTTCTGGGAAGAGCAGTTCCTAAAGAAGAAACCTGTATTTTTTATTTGTTAAAATCTGTTATTGCACACCGATGTTTAGTCATTTTATAATCAAGGTTACTTGCTCGATAGCTGCCTCTGTGAAGCAGTTCTGGGTGACAGTTCTTGGGAGGAAAGTTCAGCCTCAGGCATCCTTATCAATGCGATATCTTCTCGAACAGAGGAAAAATAAATAGATAAGTAAATACTATCTAATACCTGCACGAGGATGCCTATGCCGAAGAAAAAGGTATACGCAAGATTCGATGCTGGAGCTATGATGAGGGGGCTGAAAGAGCTACCAGAAAGAAATGCCCTTGAATATGAAAAAGTTTTGACCGCAGCGCGAGAGCTAAATCTTCAGAAAGCTAAAGTGCGAAGACTTAAGCAAAAGGTGAAAGGTTTTTCATTCTGATTTTGTTAGATTCAGCTTTTACTGTACATATTTAAATAACTGCCTCTCGAACTGCAACCTTCGAAAGTTTACTTGCTGCCATATTAAAATTTGTTTTCAGTGTGTTGGGCAACCGCTGACAATACGCACTGCCGACCCCTGCCACATTTTGAGTCCTCTGTGCCCACCGTGACTAAAAGTCGAAATTATACACTGTCGTAAAATTCATCTCATAAAGGGTTCTAGAAACAAAGTCTTTTACTGAGCCAGTTTGAAGAGTCACGTCTTGATCTAGTGTTTTTAGGTTTGGCTGTTTTGATTGACACCGGAGTAAGATGCTGTTAGTGATATCAGTTAGACTTTGAAGCTCAGGGTTGACATTTGTCATGGGAAGGGACAGTAATGGCAATTTGTAATGTGTGTAAGACTCGTTTGCAACTGACGTCATCGTCGCCATTTTGGATGACCGTGAACAAAATACGGTAAATCATCGAATCAGTGCCCGGGGCGCTTATTTCAAATTTAGGAGAATACGGGGGACGGTTATTCGAGGGGAGCGATTAATCAAGGGGGGTGGGAGGTGGGGGGGGGGGGTTTGCTTAATTTTTCCCAAATCGTGACCTGACATGATCATTTTTTTAATACATCATCTGCGTGTAAACAAGAATATAAGCTGTTTATCGACATAAAAAGCTAATCCTAAAGTTTATGTCAAGGCACCATTAGTACTTGTAATTTTTTTTCCAAACTAAACGTGTTCACAAAATACAATACTAATATTACACAACGAAAACTATACATCCTTTGTTGTCTCATTTCTCGTTCAGAAAAAGGGGAGAGGGAGGGGGCGCTCATAAGAGTGGGGACGCTAATTCGATGATTTACGGTAATTTGAATTAGCTCCAATTGTTCCTGTTATCCAACATGACCACCTCGGTCTTTAAGATTTGAATTTTCCGGGAATGCTTGCAAAACCACCAATTGGTGCGGGTACTACTGTAAAATAGAGTTTACACAAGTAAACATAGCTTCCCCGAAAAACGTTGTCTCTTACCCTTTACTCCCTTCGCAGCACTTCTATTTGTCCTGTGCCCGCGACAGTCGTTCCATCTGAGCAAGTCAATGATCCTTCCGTAAGTGGTTTAGAGAAATGCTTTGACCCAAAATGCAACGAGAAGACAGATTCAGGGTCATGTGACGGGGTAGTGGGTTGCTATTGGTGCGTTAGAGACAAGAACGACGCTCCACTTTCCAGCAAATACTGCGCTGATATCAACGCCTGTTATGGTGGCAAGGAAGGTAGGTTGCAGTGAGTTTCTTACTGGGCAGTTTGTACAAGAAACAGTTCTGTCTTATTGCTAATATCGATCACCTTCTTTTATGAGAGAATTGGGGTTTTTCTTGTAATCTTACTGTAAATTCTTTAGCACGTAATGTAAATCAAAGCAAAATAGATAATTTGACTGGGAGTGATCAAGTTAAATCAGTAAAGCTGCCTTCATTATGGATGTAGATGGTAAAAGTAAAGGTAAAGTCTGCATACGAACCAAGTGGCCTATCAGGCCGCAACGTATCCCGGTTTCTGTCGCATGAAGCGACTAGGAGTATTTCTACTCTCTACGGATGGAATGCTACAATCGTGGACAAAAGTCTTTGGGACACTGATGTAATTTAACGAATGGTATGTGTTTTACCACTGAAGTATGAAAAAAGCATTGCTTTCCTTTTGAAAACGCGTTACTGTTCCTCCTCCCCTTCCAATACAAAAAAAAATCAGAAGAAATTGTAGGTACTAGTTTTCAATATTGTATGAGGGGTGGGGGGTGAGGTTACGCAGGTGAAGTTGTATTGGTGTCTGGTGTGTGCGTAAAAGCGCCAAAAGTGCAAATCTGTCCCAAGACTTTTGTCCATGATTGTAGTCTATCGCAGAGTTACCCCAGCATTAAGTTCGCCGGTACCCATTTATACACCCGGATGGGGTGAGGCACTGATCGATCGAGTTATAATAACTACAAGTAAAATGTTACGAGACATATGGTTTGAAATGTCTGTTAGTAAGAGGAATTCTCTGTTAGGACCATATGCCGTGATGTGATTGGTTACTATAAACTAATGATTTGTCTATTTCTTCAGGCACAAGAGCTCCTGGAAGCAGTGATGCTCCTAAAGACCCCAACGACGATGACGATGATGACGACAAGGGTGGACTTTCGGGTGGAGCCATTGCTGGTATTGTCCTTGGACTAATAGCTGCTATTTTTGCAGCAGTATTTATGGCCATCAAATACAGTAATAGAGGAAGGGTACCCAATAGGCTTGCTGGCGTTCGTGTTCACCCGTCAGCGCCCCCACGTAACCCTAATTACCAGGGTGCCAGTACATTCTAGATCAGCGTTGCGAGTGTGAAGTGTCTTTCTTGTTAGGGTATTAACGTACAAAAAGTAGAAATCGGAAAAGTACATCGAATTGCGAGTTATTGTGCTTTTAAAAGGACAAGCTAGCCACTGTGTATTAAGTCACTTGTTATAATGTGTAAAATTTACTCTTAATAATCAACGGAAACAATCAAGGTGGTAAGTCACATGAGTAAGACTGGATAAGAATGAGAACACTGTGATGGATTGTAATCGACAAGCTTAAAAAATGTAGGCTAACGTTCTCGAGATGTACCACCCTTGACATATCATCTGCTACGACTTCCTTTAAAACGGTCATTAGGGCATTTTAGTCCTGCTTATATATCTTGCTCTTTCATATAATATGTAGACTTTGTCTCGCCAACTGGCTAGGTGGATTCACAAGTAGTGAGCACCACAATTTTGGTTTTATCACCTCCAGAAGATAGCAATTGTATGGTCAATTTTGTATCATTTGTAAAGTTAAATGGGTTTTTTTTTCGCCTTTAATAATGGATTGTAATCTATTTATCTGATCATTTCGTTTTCTTTCACAATGGGTTGTAACCTCAAGTTCCTCCATATTTTCTCTTGGGAAAAATGGAGAAGAGGCAAGAAATATGTTGTTTCATAGTCCATCGAGGGATTATTCTTATTTCGGCATTGTACTTCGTGTAATTCACACGGAAATTGGCCAAGCACTATTGTCAATCTTGTATGGTACATGTAATGATGTCATACTCTTACCTCGGTTAAACGTGACCCGAATATTGTTATTATAGTCCTTGTTACAATTCTTGGTATAATATCCATATTATGATAGCAAGCTAAATGCTAGACCCCAGCCGGGAACGTTACTAACGTCACCGATCAAATAAAAACAACAGCAAAACAAAGAAAGACGTAGGTTTTTGTAATTGTAATTACGCGATCTTGAACGAGTAGTTTTACTGGCGAAAAAAGTAGATGTATCACTACAGCACTTGTTAATGAATGGGCCGATGTAAATTAGCGAATCACATTTTAGCATGCACAATGAACATTGTGATTAGACTCAAACTACAAGCAAAAAATTCATACATAAATCAGAATAAGTGAATACTGTAAAGGTAGTAATATATACAGATTTAGCCAAGCCTAAAAGCGGAGCTCC
Source organism: Orbicella faveolata (assembly GCF_042242905.1). NCBI lineage: Eukaryota > Metazoa > Cnidaria > Anthozoa > Scleractinia > Merulinidae > Orbicella > Orbicella faveolata. The sequence continues at coordinate 15,223,460 of NW_028301578.1, read as the reverse complement.
TGGGCCGGGTTGTTCAAAGCCCGATTAAGACAACCCAGGTTAAGCGAGAATTTTGATTTTAGTTTTGTAACTTTGCAGTGAGGTTTTCTGTATAATGTTTGGCCTTCTGTTTTGAGTTTGAATAATCTCAAAATACACAAAACAAAAGTAGTGAAAAACATTTGTATACAAGAATTATTTGTACTTCTGTTATCTTTTAATCCTGAGTTCGAACAACCCGGGCCTGTTTACAACAAGTTAACCTGACATGAGCCGGCGATCGAATAGAAAACATGTTCTCGCTCAGCGGTCAACTTCAAATAACACGTGACCTCGATGGGCTCTTAACTTGAGCCCGCGATATGGTCATGTGATACTAGTCAGCAGATAACTTGTTTTGACAGGTGTCAATTGATTATAGCATGGATGTCCAATATTAAAGAAGGAGACTATAAATCAAGGCTGCATGTTTCTGTCAATCTTTCAGCTGGAGTATGGCGCCATTTTGCGCAACTCCGTCGTCGTCGTTGGTAAGCGCCCACGAGTATTACCGCTAGCCATGATAACCATAAGAAAATCAATAGACCCTTTGCACGATCCGGTCACATGGTACGGAATTAATTATGCTGGGACGCAAGTTACGCAGTGGGACTTCCAAAACAAAGGAACTCGTACCAGTCCAGCCCGACTTTCCTTTGTTTTGGAAGTCCCACTGCGTACCTTGCGTCCCAGCGTGATTAATTCCGTACCATGTGACCGGATCCTGCAAAGGGCCTATTCATGGGTTTCATTTACCTTTCTATATGGCTATGGGACTCCGCCGGAGCTCCGCTATAATATATGCAAGTTATGTGTAGCCGAGAGATGTGTTTCGAGTCACGTAACAGGAACTCGAAAACACATATATAAATACCTCAACCGCAAAATTGCGGTCCACAGTTAGACGTTCCAGTTTATTCCACGAGAATCGACATGCCACCGTCGACTCAGTATGATCAAACAATGTCCCTTGTGGTTCAAGCTTCACCACATACATACATAAACTTTATTTGAAGTGTCGGAGTATTTAGCTAAAGATAACTAATTGGGGACACTAACATAAATACAAATATAAAATATAAAATACTAATATTATATAAAATATATAGGTAGTTAATAAGTAAAAATATGTTTAATAGGTCTAATTAGTTAATATAAACCTTAAACCACCATATAAACCTAAAGTTGAGGTGCGGTTAGTTGGTCAGCAGAGCGACGGATCACTTATCTGAACATGTTTTAAAAACTTTCTTCGCCTTTATTCAGTTATTCCCACACAAACATTTCACATAACTAACAGCGGAGTTCCGGCAGCCCGAAGGGCCCCTAAGCGGAGCACCATACCCATATAGGAAAGTAAAGGTAACCCATGCATAACACAGCGGTCAAATGGGCACGTCGGGCACGCGCAAATGAGTACATTTATTGGCAGCCGCGCGCCAATTTCCCGCGCAAAAATGTAAAGGGAAACATGGGAAACAACCGGTGTCATGCAGAATTTACGAAAAAAAAAGTTGTAACGTTCATAGAAATTTGTTAAAGGAAAAGAAAGCAGGTAAAACTTAGCACTTTTCAGACACAAAGTTTATTAAATTACCGGTATTCTGTTGATTTACCATTTTGTTTTGAGTTTTACAAAAAAATTCCTGAAAAACCGTGTCATGCTACGAGCCGACGGCGTAGTATTTTGTGGTTTTCATTAGTCATACAATGCGTGACGCAACGGAAACGGACGACAAACGGTGTGTAAAAAAGGAAAAACTGGAGAAGGAAAAGACAATTACGGTGATTCGGCTTCGCTTAGACGAGCTGGAAAATTTTGGCAAGGACTGGGGGGATTCCGTCCGGATCCTGGATTTGTCTGAAGCACAGGAACGAGATGAATCGAAACGACAAACGATGTTCGTGTCCGTCGTCATTGGGGCATAGCCGAAATATGGCCAAAATACCTATCCCAAACCGCCTGTGCCAGGTCTTTGACCAGGTGGGAAAATCTTTTCCAAACTACATACAAACCTGGGACAAACTGGTGTACTAAATGAAAAGTCGAAACGGACAAAAAATTCAAGGAACACGGAAAATACATACTGCGGAAAAGAAAGACCTGCAACAAGCAGAAGGTAGAAAAATTTTTAACTCTTATTTCTCTTAGCTCTCGTTGTACACGCTAAAACATAAAAAAATATATCTGAGCGAATTCGCAAAAACATGCCCGCTAGGTTTTTGCCTGGATTCGGGCTTGATATTGACTGTGTTTCTGGGAATTTTACTCTAGCCGCTGGGACTGCCTTTGAGTCAATGCGGGCATGTTTTTGCGAATTCGGTTAGAATTCCTCATAAATAATGAGGAAATTGTCATTTATAGGATGCCGATGGCCCACGAAAAGAACAATGTCATGAAAATATTGATCAACAAAGAGGTATTTCTAATATTTATTTTCTAAATTTGATATCCTGTCGATATTATTTGCTTAGATTACACTCACGTTTAATTAAAAGTATATAATAAGGATGATTAAACCGCATTAATTTTTCAAGGTTCTTGCAAACTCCTACCTTTACAAATTTCATTTCTTCCGAATGAATTTAGCCAGTAATATTTATGTTGTTAGTGGCCAGATTAAATCAAACCAAGGCATGTTGGCTATCCAGAGAGGAATAGGGAAGAAAAAACTCACAAACACTCATACAACAATGGCAAGTTATTTTGCCCTCCTGTAATCTACTACCAAATACTTCTAGAACTAAAAATGGTATTTATTACCATTATTATTATTATTATTATTATTATTATTATTATTACTGTTGTTATTGTTATTTTAGAGCTTTCAATTGAAGAATTATTTGGAAAATATCAAGTGGCACTTGGTAGCCATTACAAGAACAATGGGTTGCTAAAGCCTTTAATGTGTTGTTAGTGAATATGACCACACATGTCAGTTGTCCGTTAAATTTTGGGGCATGTCTCAGTTGTCATTTATTTTTTTTACCATTTTTCAGTTGTCATTTAACCCAATACAGACCCTCTTAAGGTGGCTGAACACAGTTTTTGATACCTGTGTTTCATTCACCACTTTCTCCAAAACCTTTGATCCCTCGGTCGCCAAAAATGGCAGCAAGCAAGTTAACAACACAAACTTTGGTTTTTTGATGGTTAAGTTGACGTATGTGTCGTTGCCATGGCAACATGAATATTTATAAACAGGCCTTTAAAATCGGTTTTGTTTATTTGTAGAAAATCTGGTCGTTAGATTTGCTTTATAATTTGCATGCAACAAGCTTGTAACGATTCTGACAAGTTAACACCATTTTGCTAATAATTTAACACAGAGATCTTTAATTATCCGTTGTTCAAGGTTCACTGGAATATCTAGAATTTCCTTTGCTAAAGTTCAATTATTTTCAATACTCTAGTTACTTATTGCCTAAAGTATTTTCGTGCCAAATTTCGTGAAATTCTAATGAGTGGTTCTCGAGAAATAGGTGTATTTCCGAGAGTGCAATTTTTCATTCAATTAACAAATGTCTCAATGTTATGTTATAAAACAAATGGTAAACGCCATAGCGTGCACTATTGAGTTATGGATGCACGCGGGAGGTTGCTAAGCACGTTTCTTGAGTGCTTAGCAAACCTCCCAAGTGCATCCATAACTCAATAGTGCACGCTATGGCGTTTACCATTTGTTTTATAACATAACATTGAGACATTGGAACAACAGAAGTCCTTTTATTGAGCTACATCACAAAAAAATGTTCGTGCAGTCTTACATGACAAGAGAAAACAAGCGCGCGAAAATTCATTCATGACAACCGACTGCACACCGGCAACTCGATAAAGTTTCATCTTCAGACAACTGTGAAAACAGTTTCGCATTTCTGGCAGAAGAACGTCGGCCATTACTTTGGAAACAATGTCTGTCAAAAGATTTGCTTTGTAAACATTAGCACACACGTCAGCAGCGTACACCCATGGGCAAACAGTAGACGCTAAATTAACCAATCACAGCGCGGGCTTTGCTTTAGTTATGTTATAATCGCAATTTTTTGACTTGCTACGCATGCGCTGCATTTAACTGGGTTCTTTCGGTAACAAAGAAAAAGCTGAGAATTGCTGGGTTCTTTGCATCGTTACCTTTTCTTACATATCTTTGTAATAAAAGACTAAAGCCATCAATACACTGCGTTCAATTATAGAGAAAAATAGCACAGATAGTGCGGGTGTTGAGTAAATGAAATGATCGCTCTATTGACGGCATGCTTGTTTTTCGCAATCCTTGTGCGCGCGCTGAATTGCATCAGCAAAAGCGCGCGCGAAAACTGTGTTCGACCACCTTGAGGTGATTTCTCGCATTTGCATTGCGCATCCTTACTGCGAATAATTTCTGGCGTCATTAGCGCGCGCTCATGCACCCGCACATTGAAAACATGGCGGATTTGCCTTGATATTGAGTCCTGTCAGTTCAAAAATGGCTATAGCTCACTAACGAGCTCGGGCACCTCAAATTTTTTTCCAGTCATTTTAATCAACTAATCATTAGCTTTGCGTGAGAACAGACTGATCTGATTTCCATTGTTGAAAATTGAATAAATTAGGAAAATAGCAGCTGCAGTGTAGACTTTTCTATTTTGCAGTTTGATAGTCGTGGGAAGCAATTTGGTTCCAATATTTGAACAAGGATTCAGCTGTCCGTCAAAATCAAACTTAAAAAGTTTATTTGTGTCCGACACAACTATTGACTGTAGTTTGAAGCGTGTTTTCATGAGTCTGGGCTCACAGAGAGTTTACAATAACTTGGAATGCGTTCTTGTAAAAAGCATTAAATAATGCTAAAATGGGACCGGCATTTTCAATGCCTCACTGCTCCTTAACGAGCATGGGCAGCCCCCTTTTTTTTATTTTATAATTAAAGTTCTCATATGATAAATATTCATTGGACAAAGTTTGAACAAAAAATCTCTTGGCAGTTTTATTTCAGGGGAATTACCTTAAGAGCGTCACATGTTTTTGTCTCTGTCTAGAGATTTACTTTGTTATGAGTCTTCTTCGTGTTTTAAGAATTCGCTCGTGATTGGATACATCCAAACAATGTACATGCCAGCAGTGTTTTTATTTTTTTTTATTTTTTTTATTTTTTTTTTCAGTCATGCAATCGGTATTAATTGATTTTGCAGGGTCTTATTTCACTTTTTGGACAAGAAACTGAAGGAATCATGGCTGCAATCTGTCCGTTTAACAGTCCTTATTCTACTTACATCGCGTTGTTGCTTGTCGTATTCTTGATGTTTTCATCACAATGTGACTCACGTCTGCTAGAGGACGAGAGTTACAGACTTTTGCGAATGACGCGCTCGTTGTAAATGAAATGAGGGTAAGAAGATATGATCCAGTAAGGGTCCACAGCCGTTAAATAAATTACTTCTGCTGTAATTATAACCAGGATAGAAACTGTAAATTTGCCGTTGGTAACCAGGTACAATTTAACCCCTCGACCATTGAAGGTTGTCGCACATATATTAAACTTGTAACAACGTTCGTCGTTTGGTCGGATAGACGTTTGTAATCAAGACGAATAAATTTTCTTTCATTTTTAATTAAACTGTAGTTGTCACCTTCGTCTCCTAATCCACATGTCTGATGATCTCGGTCTGATCACTTAAAAGTTCGTCGATTCTCACATGCTACATGTAGTCATTAAAACTTCCGCCAATTTCTCGACTATCATTAAATTTTGGAGAACTGAAATCTCAGCTACCGATTACAAAGCGCAACATTTGTTACAAAAGACTATAAATTTGAAACCCCCTCACAGGAAAAGGCGGTCGAGACAAGTTGTTCATTTCAACACTAGTTCATTTGACACAAGAGTCTGTTGTACACTTTTCATTTCAACTTACAAGTTACGTTAGGTGCAAAGTGCTGGACTTGCAGATTCCAAAAGGATAGTCGCAAGTATAAACATATTTTGCGCGACAAAAGGGCGCAGGACGATTAGCGGTCCTTATTTTTCCTTGGGTGGGGGAACAGTCAGCATAAAACACGGACTGCCGACTGCGGACTTCGAAACTCTACGAGAAAAGAAGAATTAATATGTGAAGCAATCGCGGCCTTTACCTCCAATGGCGGCCATCTTGGGGTGATAGCACATGCGCAGTTTTACCAAATGACATTTATGGCGCAAAAGTCCTATTCCCTTCATCCAAAATCGGCGTTTTGTACCTTTGACCGTGTTTTATACTCAGTTCGCAGTCGGTAGGCCGCATTTAGCCTTGTGTTATATCCAGTCCGTAAAGCTTAGTCCGCGTTTTATACCTCAGTCCGTGTTTTATACCCAGTCCGTTTATACTGACCGGCTAGGGGAACGAGCGAACAGAAGAATCCACAATTTCATCCCCCCGCTGTGTTATTTGGCGATAAATACTTCACGCAACACTGACATAATTAGCAATATACATTTCATTCTACATAATGAAGATGCTCTTTGCTTTATTTTTTTATGAATCCTAAAAAGTGTTACTGAACCTTGCCATAAAGCGAGGAAAAGATATTGCAAAATGATATTTCACGGTAGGAAAAGAAAATACTGCTATTATAAGGCTAAACGGGCCATTTTACCACTGTGTGTGCAGAACTTGGCTTATGAATGCATGCGAGGCAAGATCGAAGTGAACTAGTTAGGATAAGAACAACTTGTTTTACACAACAAAAGCAGTGTGGCCTGTATCAAACCAAGGTCACCTCCCGTCTCGGGGCCAAACAAAGGCGATATGACTGAACACGCAACTGTAAAATGGTCTATTATTCAACTTCGATATGGTAATTCACTCATTGTTTTAGTTAGTAAATGATCCAAACAACAAACGCAACTTACAACACTGTCTCGTCTAATTAAGCAAAGCTGTTTGGCTGACATTAGCTTCTTTTCGAGTCTGAATTTGATGGACCTCATTTCACACAACAAACAGTGTTGAAATAAACAATTTGCCTTAGTCCACAAATTTATACTCTTAGCTAAGAAATGTCGCGCTTTGTAACCGAGAGCCGGTAGCTGAGATTTTAGTTATGGAAAATTTAGTGATAGTGGAGAAATGAACTAAATTTTTAAATAATTGGCGAGAATCCACGAGCATGTAACTGATAACCGTTATATAACTGATCAAGACTGTGGACTGGGAGAGTAAGTTGAAGTACTTGACAGGCTCTTGACAATTGCAGTTTAATTGAAAATGGTAGGTAGGGTAAAGTCTGCATGCGAGCCAAGTGGTCCATCAGGCCGAAGGTTATCCCGATTTCTGTAGCATGAAGCGGCTAGGAGTATTTCTACTCCCCCCTGGATGGGATGCTAGTCCATCGCAGGGTTACCCCCAGCATTAAGTTCGCCGGTACCCATTTATACACCTGGGTGGAGAGAGGCACTGTGAGAGTAAAGTGTCTTGCTCAAGAACACAACACAATGTCCCCGGCCAGGGCTCGAACCCGGACCGCTCGATCCGGAGACAAGCGCACTAACCATGAGGCTACCGCGCCTCCCGGTAGAGGGTTATCAACCAGTTAAAATTAATTGAAAATGAAGGAAAATTTACTCGTCTTGATTACAACCGTCTATCGGATCAAACGTCGAACGCTGAGCCATTCTAAGTGGGATGCACTGAATTACTGGCCCCATTTGTTGGAATAAATTTTTTGAACGCTTTTACAAGTTTACGTGCGACAACCTTCGATGATCGAGCGTCTTAATTGTACAGTTGGTTAGACTAAAGGAACATTTACAGTTTTCAGGTAAAATTCTATCCAAAACAAAGGAACTCGTGCCAGTCCAGCCCGACTCTCCTTTGTTTTAGAAGTCCCACTGTGTAACCAGCATAATTTATTCCGTACCATGTAACCGGATCGTGCAAAGGGCCTATTCATTCAACTGAGGACCCATACTGACTAGATCATTATTTCTCAAGTTACCCGCATTTCGTTTACACCGAGAACGTTGTTCTCAAAAATCTGCAACTCTTGTCCTTAAAGAGTTGGATCTAGAAGACGTGAGTCACACTGTGCTGGAAACATGAAGAATGCGACCAGTAACAACGCGATGTAAGTAGAATGGTGACTGCTAAACTGGTGCATTGCAACCATAATTCCGTCACTTCCTTATCCAAAGTGGAATAGGACACTATAATTATTACCTCCAAAATCAATTGATAATGATTGCATGACGGAAAAAAAAAATTGTTTGCATATAAATTGTTCGGATGTATTCCATCACAAGCGAATTCTTAAAACAGGAAGAAGATTCATAACAAAGTAAATCTCTAGACGGAGACAAAAACATGTCACTCTTTCTAGTTTCACAGTTGGCGAAAGGGCAGACATGGACTAATCCATACAAAGAGATTGACAAGAAATGCGTTTCTGGATACAACATAAACAATATATATAAACAAAAAGGGGTCAATCTACGTCGCGCGGCGCATAAATTTGCAGTTTACTTTCTATTTTATCATATATTTCTTTTTCTTTTCCTTTTTTCTTTATTTTGCATATTAAGTAGGTTATTATTCTATTTTGGTAGTATTCTGATGAAAATGCTATTGTATTAAAACAATTCATGTGACAGTGTGTTGCCAGTGTTTTGGTACGTGAGTAAAATACTTTAAAAAAGGTCCTGTTTTGTTTTCCATTCTCTCTTTTACTTACAAAACTGAAAGAAGCATACGTCAGTTATGGTTTGTTCTGAAGAGTAGTAAACAAATAGTTTCGTGACTAAGGAATACGTTTCATTCATACTTGGCTACAATTTTGTGGTTTTCAAATTGATAATTAATCGCATCGTCAACATACCGCGGCAAGGACGTCAAATTAAGTGTCCCCGGTGACCCACTCTGCGTGTCAATCATTTATCACTGAGTTATTTTATTGAGGTGTGTTGGTAAATACGTCGTTACGCATACGGAAGTAAATTATAAGATGGCTGACTCCAAGCAAAATAACACTTCAGTGTCAACTTTTGCCACTTTCTTATTAGTAGTCTACTTCATGTCTTCATCGCAAGTTGATGCAGATCTTCTTGTTGATCCTACGTTGATTGGGCAAGAGCTGCAGTCTATTGCGACGAACGCACTCGGTGTGGACGAAATGCAGGTAAGCAGAAGGCTTCAACAACAGATTTGTTTTAGTTGGATAGCAACGTTTGCGGTCATACTTCACAACTGGGAAGACTTGCAAAAGCTCAATTTCAAAAGCTCAAATTTGAACATTAGAAACTTTGAATTCAATTTGCGTTGACGCGAGTGAAATCAAATTTAGGATCTTCTGGTAGTGAAAGCTCGCGCTCAAGTTTGATTGACCATTTATGGGCAGTTATAGAATCAGAGTTAGTTTACTAAAGTAAACGTCTGTAATTGATGTTTTAAAGATGCGAATATCCAACCTGATGAAACAGTTGACACACACATTGAATTATTTATAACTGCTCAGCCATTTAAATCATTTGTCTGTTAGACTGGAAGGTTTGCGGTGGACTGCAAGCAGTAAATAACAAGCTCTAGGTAATTTAACGTGTTCTACATTTCGAACACTGCATGCATTTACTGGAGGAAAGTGATAATTCTTCTCTTTCATTTTCGAAGGCTTAACCTCAGAAATATGTTAGCGTTTACGTATAATGAATTCTATGCAAATAATCTCTCTACAAAAAAAACATCAACCTTAATGACATCTTACGGTAAAAGCGCGCGACGTTTCGACCGAACTTCGGTCATTATCAAGCTTGAAAGTAAAGATAAGAATTTTGCATAAGTATGAACATGGACGGTCATACTTATGCGAAATTAAAAATAAAAATTGTAAGCTTTTATGAGTTTGTTTGTCATCATGAAAAGATCAAAACAAGACTTCTTGCATGTGAGGCATTCGATTTGTTTCGGTTTCTAAACATGAGTCTGCACAGTTGTAGAGATATTGCGTTACGTTATACTGCACGTGCCCTAGCCCGTGTTATTTTGATCACCAATTTGATTTCAGCCAATCAGATGCTTTGTATGATTATTTAATTTTGTAACAATTTAAGCACAAGGACCGCCTGTATTTTGGGGGCCTGCATTGTGTGCAACACTGGGCGAATAAATCACTTAAAGCTCTTTCTTTGTTGTACGTTATTACACATCGATTTCGCTACAACATTGCGAGCAACTGACGGCGGTTGAAAGACGTTGGGTAGTAAAAGTAATATAATTCAACATTGAAGTGAACGAATAAATATCTACAGAAGCAACAAATTTGCAAATGTAACTAGATAGGATAGGTCAATACACAGGGGCATCCAACGATCTGTTCCATAAAACTATGTTCCTCATAAATCCTGCAGGTTCATCTAGAACATTTTATTTTATTTATTTTGTTTAGAAACATTTTGAAAGCCTTCAATACCATGACCAACTCATATCAGGAGATGACATCATTAACTTGGCCGGAAAGCTTCGTAACAGGTTTACGAGAAGGTTTGATATTGCAAAACGCCTTCAGAAGGCAGTTGAGGACTCGTACTCCAGGACTATGAGTACCGCGCCACAAAAAGAATGCTGCCTAGTCAATAAATCGACGCTGACGTACGATGCACGGTTTCGTTCCAAAGTCGACCTAGACACTATCTGCCTGAAAATTTCTGGTCATGCTCCTGAAAATCCTGGATATTTAGACCACAGATTTTTCGAGGAAACGAAAGCCATTTCGGAGGAACATACTTATGTCAAGTGGCAGTACTTCGGATCAGAGGAAGGTGTTATGACCAACTTTCCAACATATGATGATTCTGAACCATGTGACAGATACGATCCTCGTTACAGACCTTTTTATGTGGAAACTGCTACTCCTGAAGCGAAAGATGTGGTGCTTGTTATGGATACAAGCTGGTCTATGACTGGAGACAAATTAAGGGTCGCTAAAGAGGCTGCAATAACAGTTTTAGATACCATGAATCCAAAAGATCAGGTAAGTAATATTCAGTTATGTTTGAAAAGAGGGCAAGTCAGCTTTGTCGTTTTAGACAAAGACGTTCCCAAATTATTGAATGAGGGCCAAAACTTCCGGGTGCAGGTCGAATAACATTAATATTTTGCACCTTTTGTTTGGCAAGGAATGCAGTGCAGATTGCACGTGTATTTCCTACCAGTAATATGGCCACATTAATGATTGAAAATGTAAATGTAAATGCAAATTTAATGTCAAACACAGGAAGTGCTTGCGCGATCACCCGAGCCAGAGGCTCATGATAACTAGTGCTTGACAATAATCCAGATCGAATTGGAATTTGGAAATGTTTTTGAGGAGAGGGGAAAACCGGAGAACCCGGAGAAAAACCTCTCGGAGTAAAGAATTGAGAACCAACAAGAAGCTCAACCCACATATGACGCTGGGTCCGGAAATCGAACCCGGGACACATTGGAGGAAGGCGAGCGCTCTCACCACTGCACCAACCCTGCTTATCACACATCACGAGAATACCCCTGCTGAACGACCTTCTGAAAGGTCGTCCCCCCACAAGTGACTACAAATGATGATTTCTACAACTATTTCCATTCATCTATTCACTGGCTTACGTTAAGACTGAGGTTAATTTTCCTTGCTCCAGGTTACTTGATTTTCGTCGTTCTAAACTGATCTAACCACGTGGGCCACGGAGTGTCATGTGACTCTTTTGACCCAATGATTTTCAATTTTAAGGTTGGCATTGTTTCATTTGTGGGTGACGTCAAGACGCCACAAGATGTTGACTGCTACAGTGAGCAGTTAGCTCTTGCAATTCCTGCAAATATAAGACATTTGAAGGACTTCGTCGATAAACAACACGCTTCTAATGGTAAGTAAATGGCAACGTACCTGACTGGATAAAGGAGTCGACTTTCCCACGCTGCAAAAAACGAATGATCCATCTGATATTCGTATAGTGCGTAGTTACACCACCTATGTAGTTGATCTGTAAGGTTGTCACGACACCTTTCAGTTTTTTGAAACATGATTTAAAAATTTAACTTCACATACTCGCCGCGGCAGTTGATTTAACTGTAAACTGCAAATTCAAGATTGATAAATAGCCAAGCCGTCAAAAGAATCTATCTTCTGTCCCCAGTTTAACCGGCTATTGTCCTATCTGCAAGCAATGACCGAATGGTTTCTCCAAGAGAGGTCGTTGATGCTCTTATTTCTTGCTTTACAGGTCAAACAAGATTCATACCGGCTTTTGAGAAGGCGTTCCAGTTACTGAAAGGCTCGGTCTCTAAAAACGCAGGGAAAAGCAAAAAACGAGTTATTTTATTTCTGACGGACGGGGATCCCTCGGATTCCAAGGCGGACTTGTTCAGGATCATTAGGGACCGGAACTTGGAGCTCAATAACTCTGTCATCATTCTAACGTACGGATTTGACAGGGCATACCAGGAAATTCTGATAGATATCGCCAACCAAAACACGATAAAGTATGGCGTACCAGCAAATACGTCCGTCGGAGACATCGCGGTAATGTAGCAAATGTAACGCATTGTTGATGCGCCATTTCCACTCATAGGCTTATTCAGCAGACCAACAGGGGATTGGGGCAGAAAATCCTCAGGCTGACCTTTAGAACTTTTTTAGTATTTAGGGATAAAAAGCCGCCCAGATTTGCGAATTTGGTTGAAATTCAATTGAGAACAATTTGGTTTGACATGTCATTGTAATCAAATGCGATATTTTTAGGGAGAATTTAACGTTCCCGTGGCGACGGTATTTTGAGCGACATTTGACAGATATGAAAATTTTTGTGTTTTCTTTATCAAAATCTGACTTGCATGCAGGACTTTGAGGTAGTTTCGATTTTCTTAATTTTGAGTCATTTTAATTGTTTGTCGAGTGCTGCTCTACAGTGATCGATATATGTTTTTGAGATTTCCAAAATCATGCTAAAAATGGTGACAATGTCCCTTTAAGTACTTGAGGTGGGTGCTTTTCGGTTTCATAACTTTAGTATGGCATTTGAAGACAACATTTTCAAACTAATTAATAATTTGATCAAGTCTAAACAAAGGAAATCATGACCGTGACAGTGTTTGGATATCTTATTCCGTTTTTCTTCTTACTTTAGGTTTTGATTGAGAACATTTATCAAACACTCAAGACAGTGTTTGACCACATTTCCAAGCACCTCAAAGTTCGTCAAAGATACTCCGCTACGCGTCGTATATTCAACTCTCTTCTCGGTGTTTGAAAATGTGGTCAAACACGGTCTTCCGTGTTTGAGATATTACTTCTCTCTGTTACTTATCCTTGAGGTTATATAATTGGACGTACCTCCAGACTCCAATACCTATATACCATACTTTAGACATTCTTGAAATTACGTAGGATCGTTCTCTCGATCATCCTTGTCTTAGAATCTGAATAGGGCAAGATAATGTTCCTCTTTGAGCTGTGACTCTCTCTATCTCTAGCGTGGAAGCTACACTTTTGTTGAAGATATCAGGACGCTGAGAAGCAAAATGGCAACGTATTATGCTCTATTTGCGAAGCAGCTTAGTCGTCCAGTGGTTTCTGTACCATATGTTGACGCGTTTGGGACCGGTAAGAGAAATATAATAACAATGACAATGGCAATGACAATGACAATGATAATCATTTTAAATTGAAATTTTAATATTCCAACACGTTTAATGTACAGAATAAAGTTACAGAAGCTAACTCGTTAAAAAGAATGTCAAAAATTTAAATAATAAAAGTAACAATTTGTAACATCGAATATCTTGGTTTTCACATTAAGTTTGTTTTGAAATTATTGTCCATGTCTTAAAAGTGAGAGCTGAATAGAAGTTGGCGAGCTCGCTAATCTTTCTTTTTTTCTTACTCCATTTTCAGGGCTTTTAGTGTCTGTAACCCTGCCTTGCTACCATCAAGGAAGGTTTATTGGCGTGACTGGGACAGATATCAATATTGAAGACCTTATGCCTGACATTCTTGAGTACGTTAAACAAGGCAGGACCACCTATGCTTTTATGATCATGACATCTGGAAGGACCGTAATCCATCCACTTCTACCAGCTCCAGCTGACGCCTACGGTTACCCTATTTATATGGACATAAGGAACCTGGAACGGCCGGAGTCCGAGTTCAAGGCCATTTTTGACTCGATGGCAAGGTATGTGCATCGACGTGAATCCATGAAATAAGATTGGGATCTTCTATATTAAAGGGAAGTGCGATGGCATAATGGTTGGTGCGCTGACCCTCGGATCGCCCGTTTTAGCTAGGGCGGTTTGTTTTTCCATTACAGACCTGGTGAAATCATCCAGAGACTTATTATTTTGTCCATCTAAAAATTACTCATTCATATTCAAGCCATTAATTGAAAATTTAAAAGCAAGAATTCTCGGGAGTGTTATATCATGGTGTGAAATGGGGCAGCAGACTGCCCAAGCTAAAAAGGTATATTGCGCTCTCAGCTAAGACTTTTTACTCTTGGATTTTTTGCTTTTGTATGCCTCCGTGATGTTACTGAGGACACGGAGATAAACTCGGCCTGATGTATGGTCGTTACCTCGCTTAACCTGATATATAGAGACCTGACGTTGATTTAAATCAGGTGTTTCTTTGAAAAAATACATAGACACTTAAATAAAGTTTTCATTCATTCATTCATTCATTCATTCATTCACTCATTCTTTCATTCATTCATTCTTTCATTCTTTCATTCTTTCATTCTTTCATTCTTTCATTCTTTCATTCTTTCATTCTTTCATTCTTTCATTCTTTCATTCTTTCATTCTTTCATTCTTTCATTCTTTCATTCTTTCATTCTTTCATTCTTTCATTCTTTCATTCTTTCATTCTTTCATTCTTTCATTCTTTCATTCTTTCATTCTTTCATTCTTTCATTCTTTCATTCTTTCATTCTTTCATTCTTTCATTCTTTCATTCTTTCATTCTTTCATTCTTTCATTCTTTCATTCTTTCATTCTTTCATTCTTTCATTCTTTCATTCTTTCATTCTTTCATTCATTCATTCATTCATTCATTCATCCCAAATCGAAAAGCCATGCCGATTACTTAACTTTAAAGAAGCTCTCCTAGTGCCGAAAGTTCTTTTTGCCTGGGGTGGAAAATTCAAGACATACTGGACGTATCCGTGCAAGCAGGCTCTGGGAAGCTGAGCGCCTGAGGCAAGAACACTGTCTGGCTAGGTTATATATACAACAACAACAACAATAATTTTTATTTTCCTTCATTTTAAAATTACATGTTAGTTGGCCCGCGGATAGCAAGTGCTAATCTAGGCGGGCCATTAATCGCTTGAACTAGATTAATTAAACAACACTGATATTAATTAAATAGCAATACATATCTGGAGAAGTTTCAAATTCGTCGGGTGATCAATTTAAATCAATTCTTCTCTTTGATTGCTCAAGAGGTGTGAGTGGATCCAAATCATTCTACGTCGCCCGGTATCTACCTAAAGGGGGAAACATAACGGAAGGAGTCACAGAGACGTATATTAACTCAACGTATCATTGGCGTCCTCTAAATGGCACGGATTTTTATCTTGGAGTAGTCATACCAATCTCCATGAAGAACGAAATGTTAGACACTTTAAAAATCCCAGTTGGTAGGTAAATTAGGTTTGTTCCCTTCTCTGTCTGATTGACTGACTGATTGGATGATTAATTGTTGATTGAGTGAATGGTTAATTGAGCGATGCATTGTCTGACTGACTGATGACTGACTGACTGACTGACTGACTGACTGACTGACTGACTTACTGACTTACTGACTTACTGACTTACTGACTTACTTACTGACTTACTGACTTACTGACTTACTGACTGGATGATTGGTTGTTTGGTTGGGCGGGTGATTCTTTGTTTGTTTGATTGACTGATCGATTGACTGATCGATTGAATAATTCATTCATTCATTCATTTATTCATTAATTTATCCATTCATTTGAGTATGTAGAGCATGTTTGTTAGAACCTCCTTAAAATAGAAAAGTTGTGCTTTACTTGATAGAAGCATAAAACATGAGACCATACTGTTGACAACAATCTTTTATACCTTTCCTCAGATTACACCTTTAACTATCATCGAATAGACCTGGCGCCAACTCAGAAGACGTGTTTAAACTTTGGACGACTAGCAACAAAGGGTAAGAACAAAATTAAACCATATATGAAGACATTTTGTCAAGAAACCACTAATTCGTGTGAACGCATGAAATTCAAACCCATTTCGGTCAGTTACTGTTGGATATTTCGAACTCCATGCAACTTTGAACTATTTCCCTGTTGCGCTTTAAGTTCGAGGTGGCGAGATTTAACTGTACCGTCGAACCTCTGTTAAGCGGCGCCCTATTAAGCGGCCAACTTTTATTCGGCGGCCAGTGGCCAAAGTCCCGGAAAAATTGTCAGCCACATACTGTAGTAAAAAACCTCTTTACAACGGCCACCTCTATTAAGCGGCCGCGGCCAGCTTCTTGCCGTTCCAAGGGTGATTTTGTTTTGTTTTATACCTCTACTAAACGGCGAGGAAGATCAGATTTGAAGTGGGACGGTTTTAGCCAGATGAAGGTAAAAGAATGGCAATGTGGAATACTGTAAAAACACATTTTGAACAGTGTTAAATTATGACAATCACAGAACAAAGTC
Source organism: Orbicella faveolata (assembly GCF_042242905.1). NCBI lineage: Eukaryota > Metazoa > Cnidaria > Anthozoa > Scleractinia > Merulinidae > Orbicella > Orbicella faveolata. Next base: position 15,206,787 of record NW_028301578.1, on the reverse strand, counting down.
CGCAACGGTTTAGTTTGTTTGCACAGCACACGAGCCAGTGTTGGGTTGACAGAAAACGTCGCGTAATTGTTTCTTTGGCTTTTGTTAACGTTATGAACTGCATTATAGCTATCATTGTTCCACTTTTTTCTCCACTTGCATTTGTTTGTACTTATATTTAATAAACTGAAAACTGGACTGCGCTCAACGTTGCTTTCGGGAGAACCTCTATTAAAGGGCCACCTCTTTTAAGCGGTCAGTGGTCTCGTCCCTGAGAGTGGCCGCTAAATAGAGGTTCGACTGTACTTCGAAAGTAATCGACTTTAACTTCCGAGAAGCCACAACTTCGTCGTGCCCATTCCTATTCCATTCAATTCAAGTTTCTCCACATAGATACCACCGTTGTAAAATTTGCACCAGACGCCTTCCTGGATCCTTACGAATATTTTGGCACCGATGAAACGGAAGCGAGTGTAAAGTTACTAACCTACTACATGATGGGTCTAGCGGGTAGTGAAGCATATTCCAAGCTAAGAGACGGCATTCGGGACACCGTGATTGCTACCTGGAGAGCAGAAGATTTGTGGTTAAATGCCAAGACAGAGCTGACACAATACTTGATCAAAAGATACATTGGTACAGCAGATGGAGTTTTTAGGGAAACTCCAGGTGATGTGTTGTCCAGAGGTTATGATCCCCGAAGACGACCCTGGTACGTGATGTAACATTAAAATATATATATTTTAATATATATATATGGATTTCTGAAAACCGTGACAGTTTCCAGGAAATACACAAGTTCCTTCAGTCAATCAATCGCAGCCAGTCTCTCACTACGCAGGCTACTCGCCCACCTTGCTTGTGTGAAGCTGGCTGGCTGCCGGTCATTAAGTCTGCGCAGCACAGTCGGCGAAAGTTAGCCAGCAAAGGGTATGACCAGTTTTCAGCTAAAAGTGCCGCTCCCTGATTATGGCCATTGCGGCCTGGCTCGGTACCGGCTGGTAGCCAGCACCCTGCTGGGCTGTCTGTCAGAACCGTTCTTGACAGAAGCCTCCTTGGTTTTAAAGTGCCCGCAACGACCTGACTGCCGACCATCGTCGATAGTCAAGCAAAAACGTTTTGCACCAGTTTTGACATCTTTTTTCATGAATCCAGACATACATACAATAACGAGAATATAGCATGCATGGCGCGCACAGGATAGTCGCAGTACCACCTATCACATTAGGTCGTTCAGTTCCTCCTCTGGTTTTCCTCTCTCGGGCTTAATTCCTTTTAAAACTGGCAAGCTCAATCTTTTATCTCCGCTTTAAAAATCTAGATGAGTAATTTCTCTGAGATCGATTTTGCAATAAAAACTAACGATAAATAATCACGACATTTCGATCTCTCCGAGTTCATTTTCAAGTGCGAGAAAAAATTCACAAAATTAGCATAATATGTTTCTAAAAGTAAAAATACTTTAAAATGTCATGAACGATAGAATGCAATAAAATATGTAAGACAAGTGACCTAAAACAATGAGACAATAGAACAATAGTAATAAGAGTAAAGAAATGATCTAAACAAATTATTTAGCACCAATTGAAACACAACTTTTGTTCAATGTAGGAAAATAGCCAGGACAGTCATTTGTTCCGACACTTCTGTAAACTTTTAAAACTTTGCGCATTGTCATCCGGCTTCTTAACAGTTGTCCAACTGCCGATCCTTCATGTTCTTCAATTCGTTGGTGTAGGTAAGATAAGCTAAGAACTTTAGGCGACATAACCTGCATCGCACAAGTCACACTTGAAACATTGCACCACGCATTCTCTAACGGTGGTTTGTCTTCCCTCACTTTGATTTTGTCCTTGATCTTTCGACTTGTGTAGACCGTGCTAGTATCTGCGTTGATCTTTCGACTGAGGTCTACGTACTGCGTTTGCAGATTTCTGGTCTTTAAAAGGCAGCACGATTCTAATCGGAGCTTCTCTCTTCTCCGATACTTGGGTAAGTGAATCTTCAGACACTTTTGAATCAATGAATTGGCGGATGGTATACTGCAAAATATTTTCAGGGTAGCACAGTCGAGCAAATTTGACTGTCTTATTTTCAAAATTTTGTTTCTTTAAGAACTAAAACCAACACTGAACAAAAAAATGCGTTTAAATTCGCCCTAAACAATTTGTTTAGATCAGTTCTTTAAGCTTATTAATATCAGTATTGTCTTATGTTAATTTTATATATTTTTACTCGCACTTGTAAATGACGTCGGAAAGGTCGAAACGTTGTGACTTTTTATTGTTAGTTTTTTTTTAAAAAATTAAAAGATCTGTTTATCCATCCTCAAAGATGTGTTGTTGTTGTTGTTGTTGTTGTCGTCGTCGTTGTTGTTGTTGTAAGTATACCTCAGACGTCGATCACTGATTATTCAAGGTATTACGCTGCATTACGTCATTCGGGATTTCTTACTCTTACAACACCATATTTGGACGCTACTGGAGCTGGAGTGGTGATAACCGCAGCCCGCGCTTTGTATCGCGGAGAGTCAAGTCGCATTCATCAAACAAGTGATGAGGTGTTGGGGGTCATGGGAGCCGATTTTCCGCTGACCTATTTTTACAGGTATGGTATTGAAATATACTTGTTGATTGATCCTCAACAGGTAAATATTCCAGGGAGGGCCGCGAATTCAGTTAACTCCGTTTGAGGGCACCTGAGTGCTGTTAAAATTTTAATTAGATTTTCTGCAACATACCATTCCCTGATGCTCGTTGATAATGCCACCCACCCTTGTCAAAAAACACGGGAGTATTTTGAAAGATGTTTCTTTCTTGATGTACGCAACAACTTCAGACACTGCACTAACTTAGACACAGAGCAGCATTCTGCCCATGCTGTACCGTGTCTGCTTCCCTTCACAATGAGCTAGGAAAACTGTAAGTTTACTGAAATTAAAAGTAAAAAAGGATGTATAGAGAAAAAGCACTCAACAATTTTATTTTACATATTATTATTATTATTATTATTATTATTATTATTATTATTATCATCCTCACGTAATGTTTGCTTAGAGTCCTTAGGGCCGAGACCAAACCATGGTCCTGGGGCACTAGGGGATGGCCGGTTTTTAGCTTATTATTATTATTATTATTATTATTATTATTATTATTATTATTATTACTTTTATTATTATTTAAATTATTATTATTATCTCGAAAAAGGCACTTAAGATACTTCCCACATTTGCATTACTAGCGTTTGTAACAGAATCCTATTTGTTGTCGGTTAAGAGGAAACCTAGAAGTCTTACATCTGTATCACCGCTAATACAATAATAATACAATTTAACGCTAAATGTAATGAGCTGACCAACCGTAAATGTAATACAAGTTAACCTCAAATGTAATAACATAGTTTTAAAAGCTCCCTTACGGTTACGGGGCATCACTTGAAGTCTCGGGGATTTTTTGCGTGCACTCAGTTGTGGGATCGTTTGGGGGAGCAGGAGGTTGAAAACAAAGGTGCGAGCGCCCCCAAACGATCCCATAATTGATCCCTCACCTATACTCACCCCAGGTTTACACTCTTTTTGAAAGTGGGCTATTATTAGAAGTCCTTCTGGTTGTGTTCAAAAGATTTTGATGAGACGGTAGTATGATAAAACAGATAAAAATATACTGATGGTACAGTTGATATAATGACAACTTTAATAGCAACGATACTCATTCAAATATAATCACAACTTATTTGTAAATTAAATAAACATATTAGAAAAACGTATTCATACCCGTATAGGTATTGTATGGGAGTAACCCCCGGGGGCAATCTGCCTAACGGTTTAGTTAGTAAAGGTGATTAACCGTGATTGGGTAATCTGATAATCTATTGAAGTGATATCATATCACTGATGATATTGATGCCACTTACGCCTTTGCCACCCTTAGTAACGTGTTATTACATTAAAGGTTAACTTGTATTACATTTACGTTTGGTCAGCTTATTACATTTAGCGTTAAATTGTATTACATTTACGGTGGGGTAAGTTATTACATTTAGGGTTGATTTTTATTACATTTGCGGTTAGTATTACATTTAGAGTTAGTTTTTATTACATTTACGGTTGTTATTACATTTAGCGTTGTTGTTACATTTAGCGGTGATAGAAGTCTACCGACTGGCGTTGATCCATACAGTGAGTCTCATAAAGGTTCCATGATCTTTTGAAAACTGTCTGGCAGGTTAATAGCAAAGAACTACCCAAAGTGTGAGGATATACAAGCCTATTCGTGCTTCGTTATGGACAGCGCTGGTTTCCTTGTCATGCACCAGAGCTTTATGGACCCTTCAGCTTCGAGACAAGCGATAGAGCGCGTGCATATCGCCGAGAAAGAGGAGCATATAGCAGAAGACATGATTAACAAGGGTTATCTGGTTAAAAAGGAATGCCGAAACCTAGAAGACATAGAAGAGCATACATTTTATGAAGTCAATTTACCTCAATCTGGTGAAGTGGATGCAACAGATAATGCTGGAAGTTGTACTAAATACCAAATTGGAAAAATTGAAGGGACAAACATGTATTTAGGTAAAATACGATAAGTTGTGTGAAATATTTTAAATAACACTTTATAAACACTTATAAGCCGATTCGTGCAATTCTATAATATTATATTTCAGCTAGCCATTATTTCTAAACAGACCAGGCTTTTCTTCTTCCTTGTCTCAAGGCAAAACACCCTGTGATTCGTAAAATGTAAATTCTATAACAATGAAACTTAATACGTGTATCACAAGTCGGAATAGTACGAAATATCAAGGAAAATTACGTCATAATCTCCGAACAACCGCTAACTTGGATTTTATTATTTTAACAAAACGCAGGAAAACCTTTAAAAACCTCACTAAATCTAAATCTAAGTCGTAAAGGGGAAAATTCAAAATTTGAAAAACATGCTTGTCAAAGTATGGTTGCCATGGCAAAAACAACGGTATGTCTTACAAGATCGGATCTAAATGTAAGGAAAATTCACCAGATTTGGGACTTATTACTTCAGTAAGCGTTCAAACTTTCTGAGGGCCTTAAATTTTCCCTGCATAGACAGGAAATTAACACTTGACTGTATTAAATTACAGGAATTTCTTTGAGAGATCCAGGTTGTTCTCGAGGCTGTACTTGTTCTTCAAATGAACCGTGTAAATTCTTATCTTGCAAATGCCCTTGTATCTCTTCACTGGATTTTCATTACTGTCGCGGAGAGTTCCCCAATAGCAGGTTGGTTGACTTTAAGATAACTTTACTTCATCCTGTTTTGCAAATTTCTCCTTACTTTTCTCTTGCGAAAGCTAACCAGTTGCTTTAATGCTCTTTAGAGTAATAGGGCCACAGTAGGAAGGGGATATTTGCAAGATTAGGTTGTTTGATATGTTATTTGAAAATTAAACCTTTTTTATAAGGTTTGCATTACCAATACGTTCGAGTAATTCAGTTTGCCACACGGAAATGTGCAACAGCAACAAAATGACTTTTAATAAAAGGACCTTGCTACATCATATACTTTAGACAAAAGCCAAGATGATCTTATTCCAAAATAATAACATGACATATGAAAAGGAAATTACAACTGAGTCTCGTGGATTCTAAATATAACGACTCGTACCCATTCAACAGAAATGACAGGCAAACGAATCTCTTCGTAACTGAAGTTTTGAGTGAGTCATCAAAGCTATTAGGCAGTGCTCCTCTTCCCACCCCCCCCCCCCCCCCCAACCCCCTTCTTCCCCTTCCCTGGCTGCTCCTCAGCCGTGTGCAGTATGTTTATATTACAACCAAATTGTACTGTATATTTTAGCCTTCCTGTTTGCCCAGCGCTGGCCCCTGACCAGTCGGAAGTTCTTTCTCCAAAGAAAGAATGCCCTAGGTTGGAAAAATGCTTTGATCCTCACTGCAAAGAGAAAAGCGGTCAGCACACCTGCGATGGGATTGTTAGTTGCTATTGGTGCGAGAGGGATAAAGATGATGTCATATTACCTAAGCCGTACTGTGATAGTTACGAACAGTGCTTCAGAGGGAAAGAGACTCCGGCCATTAAGGGTAATAGTAAAATTATTTAATCATCATTTTTGATACTTCAAGATTTCATCCATGTGTCAATGACCAATTTAATTAATCACACTGGAATGCGTTAGAACCCCACCATCTCCAACTAGCAAGGGGAACGCAAATAATAGTTCGAGACAAAGAGCTTCGAGATAACTGACAGTAAATGCCTGAAATATCACATGCAAGAGCTTGAAAGAAGGGGAAGGGGAGGGATAGCGGGGTGTTTGAAATAACAGAGTTCGAGATAACGGGTACCTTTACACCAGTATTGTATTGTATTATATTGTATTGCATTGCATTGCATTGCATTGCGTTGCGTTGCGTTGCGTTGCGTTGTGTTGTGTTGTGTTGTGTTGTGTTGTTGTTGTGTTGTGTTGTATTGTTGCGACACACAAGCTCTGGAGACACATGATGACACAATACAGTATGTTGCACCAAGATTGTATCCTGCAAATGCAACGTCGCGCACATTGTTGCTGCAACTCAGTGCTGACTCCTTTTATCTTTGGCAGACGATGAACCAAATTGTGGCCAAGCAGAGACGTCAAGTCCAGATGGTGGTGATAATGGCGGTTTGTCTCCTGGTGTCATTTTAGGAATTTGTACAGGGTGTATAATCATCGTGGCGGTGGTAGTGGCTGCACTATATTGGGTAAGAAACTAGCCAGTTAATCTCTTCTGTATATTGTGCCTAAGATAGTTGCCATCTCAGTTAATGGGTGTTACTATTTATGGAACTTAATGAAGGGTTTTAAATCTGATACAAACACAGCTTTACAATTCCTCCTGATTCACAGGACGCCTTTGGCAGGGGCAAATTTGGAACGTACATTTTAAAATCCGATTTTTTTTCATATTAACATTCTGTAGTCGAGCATTTTCACCGTGACTATCTGCTGATGTTTTAAGCATATAAGAATTCTAAAAGATAAGAATTTTCACCTTCGGAGAGTACTGAATAGAATTAAGTTTGCAGCTTGACTAACACGTGCACATGTGCGGGTTTTTTTCTTCAGGGTAAACGTCATTACCGACCAATGGGTGATATGCCGAATAATCATGAGCCGGACCATCCCATGTCAATTGATAACCCCATTGGTCCTGTATACGCAGCTATCAATGACACCCAGAGAGAATCTGGATCACAACCTTCCACAAATGGAGACCTAAACATCATAAGTAAGCAACCTGAATCTCATGACCAGCTACCAAGCATTCCCTTGAAAAGAAAGGTCAGTGGTAACCAGCCCCCTCCCATTCCGGCAACACGGAGGCCTTCTGGAGCCGTAGAAACACTGGCTATGGGAATTTTGCAGTTGAGCGATCAAGAACATCCCAGAAAGGCATCCATTGACGTTGGAAGAGTAAACGCTCATCGAGCTAGGAGACCTTCTGAACTTGGCGACCCATCTACCCCTATTCCTGAGGAAAACACGCTTCAGGTGACATACCCGCCGACCAGTTGGGGAAACAGCAAGAGAGTCTATGGTAATATGCAGTGTTCTGACATGACAAACATATCAAACCATCTTCCTGAAAGGGATATGCCTCAGACAACAAACCCGGCGACTATTTCGGAACAGGGAGAAAGACTATATGGCAATGTAACGCCAAAGGTTGCTAAAATACCAGTGGAATCACATGATGAAGGGGCTGGTGATATCACTGACGATAATGTATACTTGGAATTCGGTAATACCGGGGAGGCTCCTGTAGAAACACAACAAACTTAATAAACAACTGAAAACTAGAACTCAGGTCAATATTCCACGCTATACATGCTCCTACTAAATGTACGTACTAATGTTAGCTGCGGAGGTGCAGTTGTTACAGAGGTATTCATTTTAGAGTGTAGTCTGATTTATAGATATGTCTTGTAGAGACATATTCACCATAGGGACGTATCTGCCTTAGCAATATGTCTGCCATACGGATGTCTGCCTTGAGGCAATTAATTTAAGTTAGAGTCTTCTTTAGAAGAGGAACTGCTCTAGATACATATCAGCTAAAGGAAGGAGCTTGTATCTGCTGAAGAGAGAGTTTTTTCTTAAATTGGAGTTTACCTTAGCGCTAGAGAAGTGCCTTCCTTGGAACAATTTCCGTCTCAGAGCGAGATCCCCATGCAAACAAGTAGGGTTCAGCTTTAGATGTCTTCCTCAGATAAATATCTTCTTTACAGTGATTTATACCTCAGAGCGGAGCTTTCATGGCAAATATGTGCCAGGCTGGGATAGATTTCATCAAAAGAAAGATATCTTCCTTACACGTATTTATGCTTTAGAGGGGAGTTTGCAGTATAAAGATATTTCCTTACAGATACGACTTTCATGGAGAGATGTCTAACTCAAAGACGTCCCTGTCTTGACCTTGTGTCCCATATCCACTGCAGATACGTCCCTGCCTCAACGAGGGTATATGTCAATCATGTGTGATGGATGCATTGGGCAAGAGTACTCCAAAGTAATAACTTAAAAAGGCATGTCACGCTTAGATGACGAAGCTGTGACTGTAAGGTTAAAATAGTCGAACATAAAATAAATAGGGGAGTGTGTAACCGACTTCCTCTGATAAATAAGAAAAAAAAGCTGACAGAATATTCGAAACGAGTTATTTAATGAAAGTATAGCACACAAAATGTTACCTTTAGTAATAACACTATTTCGAGTGCAATTTGGACTAAATAATGATCACTACCTATTACCTAGATTAAAGAACAACACTGCAAAGGCTCTTCCCTCCAAGTGAAGCATAGGCCATCAAAGATCTCGATCTCGATCTCGATCTCGATCGACTCTGGGCTGTCCTTTCTACCTCGGCCCAGATAGTACTACTTCTCTTTAGTTTTGACAAAGGCCAACACTCCCAGTGATGTTTAAAAATGATGTAACTGCCGTATTACGGTGGCTTTCAAAATAATATTCAAAACAATGCAGCTCGAAATATCCCTATTGACACTGTCTAAATAACTGCACAAAGTGTGGTTGTTGCATGTTTATGGGGTACTTAAGAGATAGCCGTCTATAGCATCGAGTGCAATGACAAATATTAGTAAAAACTGGATCATTGGATAATGCAATTCAGGAGTGTTTATTGGCTTAGCCATCATGGTATATTAGCGATGCTCTACATATATGGTTAGCGCATTTGGGGGACGTTTTTAATAAAACAATTATTCCACTCGCGCCTATCAGATATGGGATAAAAATAGCCAACTCGGCGCTACGTGCCTCGTTGGATATCTACCATCTCATATCCAACGCGCGCTCGTGAAATAATTGTTAAAAAAAAACTCTGTTTACCTCGTCTGTATGTATGAGAGGTGATGGAGGGGTGGAGGGGTGGGGTAGAGACCCTCGCTAACTTTGAGAATTTGTTACTTTAAAAGCAATAAAGCAATCTGGTAACTTTTCCCACAAGATAAGTGGATTTAATTTTTAATGACATTGTATTGTTCCTGGAACTGCATGTTAATAGCAACCGTTTTTTGGTACGCATCATCAATTTTCCAGTCTTTAATAAAAAAAATTCTTGCCGTAGCTTTAACTTTTTTCACCATTTTCAATCTGATCAATTTTGGGATAAATAAAATCTTCCTTTTTCCGGCCTCTTGGACACCACCTCTTGTTTGAACAAAAACTGACGAAGGCGTCCCACGGTGGGAATATCACTTTGCTTGTACGTCGCAGGGTTAAAGTGAAATTAGAAACCACACTTTTCAAAGGAAACCAATTTAATAACTGTCAAACATTTACACCCCTGTATAGCAAAGTTGTTCACTAATTACATTTAGTTAACATAACTTTAAGTAAAGTTTTTCTCTTTTTCAACCGACTACAAACGTAATATTTAGACCTGAACGGAACCACCGTGTTATAATAAAGTGTAACTACTACTATTGCCAGAGGAGTTGCTAGGCATACGTGACACTCCCTTGCGAAACTAGTACTAATAGTACTAACACAGTTTTACTGCAACTGTCACTACTATACCACCATTACCGTCACTACTTCTCCTTCTTCTTCTCCTTCCACAAAACTACTACTAATACAAATATGAATGAATATTTAACCCATTCAAGAAATTTTTCTGAAAGACGGCATCTAGTTAAGTTCAAAATATGTAATCACAAACTAATACATGCATTACATACATTACTTTATCATATGACCTGTACGGCCCCGCGCGCAATTTCCTTGGAAAACCATAAGAAAAAAGGTCCCGTATGAGGGCCGTACACGTCGAAGTGATAGGGCCGGAAAAACACGAACGGCCCTTCTAGAAATGCGTACGGCCCTACTAGAAACTCGATGCGAGTTAGATGACAAAACAATTTTGTCGCTGCAAAATTTTGTTCTCTTCAAAGTGAGAGATGAAAGTGAACATTCTGAGAGCGAAGTTTACGCTCCAGGCGAACTGTCCGATGCAGAACTACTTCAGTCTCCAACTCACTCCGAAAGCACGGAAAGAAAGTCCACAGTCCTCACAACTGAAGAAGTTCACAACTTTCCCAGAAGCCAACAACATGCATTCAGGCGGTCAAGAAAGCAACTTTTCCGGATAGATTGTCCGATAATTAACCTTCGGAATAAGCAAACAGTCTTGAGGCGAAACTTCTTTCAGTTGAAAGCATCAAAGAATTCACCGTGGGTCAAAAACAAGAAAACCGGCAAGTCGCGAGGAAAACAAAGTACGATATAATTTTTTTTCGTCGAGTTTCCAGAGTTGGGAGAAGAGAATTCACAAACATACCTTGTGTACAGTAGGATAAATTGCTCTGCAGTTTCTACATCAGTGTTGTTTGAAGAGAAAAAACTGAGTACGAACACAAGTTCATTACCGTACAGTTCATCCAGAAAATAAAACTCGCTTGAATTTCCACAACACAGCAAAGCCAGCAAAGTCAGCAAACCAGGCACTGTTTGCGGGAGCCAACATCGGTGTCATTAATGTTCAGTTTGTGCTTCTTCCTTGTTCAAGAGAATCCAAGAGGTCGACAAATAGCTTGAAACGACGCCGACATTTTCTTGAGTCTTCAGATGAAGAAGATTTGTGAACAATTTCAGTGAAGCGTGAAGCAAACGCTAAGTTTTTCGCTCAGTTTTTGATGGTTTTGACATATTTTTGACAGCTTTATGTCAACTTTCTGTTGGCTTTTTAGCATGAATTGTAATTGTAGACTTACATTGAAAAAAAATATGAGAAAATTTGTCGTGTTTTTCGATGAATTGTGAGTTTCTTGTTCGACGCGAAGAAATAATTAAATGACACTGAGATTTTATAGTAGAATCTTTTCTGTAGTTTTTCCGCGCACGGCAGTCTGATGTCATGTACTTGCGTCCTATTTAGGTTCAATCGTTAAGTGGTCATATGATAAAATGTTTATTGACTGAGTAAAGTCGGGCCGGACCGGAAAATATTTATCTCTCGGTCAAGACGCACGGACCTCGCTGCGCTCGGTCCGTACGTCCTGACCTCGAGCCAAATACTTTCTCGTCCGGCCCTCCCACTCAGTCAATAAGTACATATTATTTATTTACTCTCGGATTTCAGAGTAACTTATGCAGCTAATATCTCCAAGCATTTAACCATCAGATGAGAGATAGACCACCACACCTGGAACTATGTCCCCTACTCTTTTCGATCAGTGTGTGGGTTCTTTTATGAAGAGTTGTGAAACGGGGCCTACGGTTTATCGTCCTTATCCGTGAAGACTAGAAAGTCTAACCATTTACAGATGTCATTACCAAAGCAGCACTTTCTCCTCAATTATTTAAAGACCCTGAGTGTTGGTCCGGCCGGGGGTTGAACCCGCGACCTCACGCACGCTAGTCCGGTGCTCTACCACTGAGCTAACCGGCGGTAAAATGATTGAAGTGAAGAACTACTTCAATCATTACTGAAGTAATGATTCAAGTAGGTAGATATCAGACAGATAATCTCCCTTGGGAAATAGCTTATGCCTGTTTTGTAAATTGAATCAAGTAGAAAATGAAACTCATCTCTCGTTTCATTGTAGTACCCACTCTTTACAGAGGCAGGCATTCTTTAAAGAAATTAGTGAAATTAATAATACCTGACATTCAACGAGAATCAACATCAGGTATTGTAAAACTCCTCATGAACTCTAAAGACTATAATGAAAGCAGGCTGGTAATGAAGTATATCTCCTCATGCATGATTATACGTGATAAATTATTATCGAAAGGAGATGGTGTAACTTCCTACTACTACTACTACTACTACTACTACTACTACTACTACTGCATTCTAGGGGATGCATTTTACGTAGCCATGCACATCAAGGCAAACAGAATTACTTCTCTCGCGATTTAGTCGACCTGGCCTGTAAGAGCCACACTGTTGTGACTCACCAGCAGCGGGTTGCAGCATATTGGTATCGAATGGACTCCTAAGTCCAGAAAGAGGCGAGGAAGGCGTCTTGGCCAGCCTGTTCTTCAGAGGAGAAGTGGCATTTGTATTGTCTTCCGAATGTCTTCTGGGTGGTGCAGGAATTACTTGTGCTGATTTACCTTTCTCTTCAGGAATATCCAGTGGCGGAGAATCGAATGCCCTTCTGTTCTGATACTCAGGTGGTAATGGAGGTCCACTACACTCTCCCTTCTCCTCGAGATATGATGCCTGAATGCTCGTTGTTGGACTAGTGGCGCTTGCAGCTGCAACAGATTCCTTCCGGCGAGGAGGAACGTCCGGTGGTTTCTCGACAGACCGGACTGTCGTCTCATTGTCATAGGGCGATGGCCCCTGAGCGGAAACTATCAGAGCTATTGAAGCCTGAGGTGGAGACTCTAACGAAACAGGTTCATCATAATGCACATCAGATCCGCCATTGTCGAGTCCCAGCTCTGGAAGAGGCTCTGGAGGACGTGTCCTGGTATCTGTCGGCTCCGCAGTAATGATGTCTTGCAAGGAGGTACTTTCGCTGTTGTTTGTTGGAGGGTCGCGGCAATATTTTGTTACCTATATTGAAATAAATTGACAAAAACTCCAGCGTTAGAAAACCACTCATCCAAATCGGTTTCAACAGCAATCAAATCAAGCATCTAGTTTCAACGTAGTTTCCTCGGGGGTTACGGAGACACTTACAACTTTCACGGTAACAAAAAACTGACAGCATTATAAATTTCATCTTGGAGTTTATAGCGCTATAAAAGAATAGTCCTAATTTGTTTTTTAACAAGAGATGGAGCTATGCTTACCAAGAACGTGGTTATCGCTATAACCGCCAGAAGAGCCATACACCCAAAGGCAATTCCTGCAACAGCTCCAGTCGACGTACCATGACCGCTGTCTTTCTGAACTGCGTTAACTTTGTCGTTAGTTCTTTCGTCCCTATGTGGATGAAGCGTTGTGTTCGAGGCCCTCATTGGACACTTTATATTTCCAGCTGAGGATAGTTTCAAAGAAACAAAAGTAATGAGCATGTGAGCTTGGAAAGAAATAACGGTATAGGTAGAGTGTGAGAAAGATGGAAAGATGTTACTTGATGACACAAGCTATTCGCAGAAAAAGGCAAGAATTGATGGATAATAATCCTAAAAGTGAGTGACCGAGTGTGAGGTCAAGATGGCCGTATATTGGCCTTGTTTTCTTTTGCATGTAATAAAATACCTTCTCTTCCTCTAAAGCACACTTCTGAACTAGCACAGTAAGGCTTTTTTAATGGCACATCGTCTTTGTCGTTCTTACACCAATAGCAGTCAACGACGCCTTCACATGTTTGCGAACTGTTTCTTTCACTGCAGCGAGGATCAAAACATTTGTCTAATCCCGGGTTAGGATCTAGATCTTTGCATTTCATTTTAGGGACGGAAGAGCTGTGGTGACCAGTTTTCGCCTCTATCTCAGGCGCCGACCGTGGACAAATAGGAATGCTGAAAATAATGCAAAACAAAAGTAGGATTATGTAACACATTGTCTGACAAGCTTGAGCCACAGTAAAGCTTCGTACCTATTGATTATATGACACAACAGTCAAATCCCAATTTAAGGAGGCTATGTCACTATACAGACCTACCCTTGGCCAGCAAACGACTTTTTCCTCTCTCTTTTTCAAATCACTTTTTTAACGCACACATCGCTCGCACGTTACCGTGACCGTGGACAGAGATAGAAAAATCAAGAACGCGCTAAGAAATAATCAAATTCCAGGATTCGAAAAACTACCTTCTTGAAAAAAAATAAAGCTCTTTTGAGACGTTATTCTGTTGTTGTCCATTTTTGATAAAGAAGGTGACGGAAATCAAAGAAACGTCTAAATGTCAAATATTTCTAACCAGTGTCAAATGTAGTTTTAGTTTTTTAGCAAAGTAATTTTTTGATGTCAGGGTCCGCTTTTTGGTAATTTAATGACATACGATATGCTGATTGATTATTTGGAATGCAGTGCTTTATTTCAACTACATTTTCCCGCTTTTACAAAATTACATTGGCAAACCTGCTATCGGGGAATTGATTAAGGCAATAACGAAAATCCATGGAGGAGGTGCAGGGACATTCACACGTTAAGTTGAGGAAGGAACATTTTGTATCCAAAGAACAGGGGCATGGCTCTGGAGTGCAGAAAAGCTCTCTGACCACGACTCCTGCGAATAAAGATTGATAAATGTCGATGAATTTATGGAATGGCTAGATGACTGACTGACCGACCGATCAGTCGATCGATTGATAGATCGATAGATTGCCTGGGTCAGACAGGCAGTCAGTCTGAAGGACAGGCCATAGACAGACAATCATTGACAGTCAAACAGACACTAAGATAGACAGACAACCAGCCAGCCAGGCAGAAAGTTAGACGAGCAGAACAACACCCATGCATTAATTGAGCAATCTTTTAAATGCTGTAAAAAACGGTTGAATTACGAACCTATATATGCGTTGGTTCCAATAATTTGCGCCATCTGGTATTTGGTGCATCTTGCACCACTTCTAAGAGTGTCCACTCCACCTGGTGGTAAGTGCACCTCGTAAAAGCTTTTCTTCCGAATCTCTTCTAGATCGCGGCATTCTCTTTTTATCAAGTATGTCTTCTTGATTAGATCTTCTGCGATATATTTGTCTTTCTCAGTAATATGCACGTATTCTGCATCTGATGCTGCAGTTGATGAGAGCAAAAAGTCTTCGTGCATAATGAGGAAACCAGCACTGTCCATCACGAAACAAGAATATGTTTTTGTCCATTTACACTTTGGGTAAACCTTGGTGAGTAATCTGTGCAAATAATAGTATAAAATGATGATTTGCTATGAGCCATTTTTTTTATTTTCTATTGTCAGCAAAAATGATGAGATTTGTCACATGTGAAAAACAACTTTCACCTGTGGAAATACGTCAGCGGAAAGTCAGCCGCCATTACTCCCAGAACCTCATCGTTTGTGTGGTGCATATGACTTGGTTCTCCGCGATACAACGCCCGCCCAGCGGTTATCACCACTCCAGCACCCCCAGAGTCCACGTATGGAGACGTAAGAGCAAGTAAACCCGTGTGGGCCAATGCTGTGCGATACCTAAAGACATTAAAAATTGAGAAATGATTTTGTTGCCACTGAAAATTCTGCCTAACAAATGTAATGCAAGATGGGTCATTAATGATCTTACCATAGCAGAAAAATACCAGAAGATTAATATTTATGTAACACACGTGATGCATATCTCTTACCAGGGTCTCTGCCTTGGATCGTAACCTTTGTCTTCCAAACAACCTGGAGTCCATCTAAGAACTCCATTTGATGTACCAATGTATCTCCAGACCAAATATTGTGTGAGCTCCGTTTTGTCACGCAACCACAGATCTTCCACTTTCCATGTCGCAATCACCGTGTCCCGGATGTCACTCTTCAAACCTGGATTTGTTACTGTTCCCGTTTTGTCCTTCATGTAAGCAGTTAGAAGATCCACGTCGGCCTTCGTCTCTTTCTTACTTATGAACTCAAACGGGTCCATGTAGGCTCCTGGAGCAAACTTTACCACTGTAGTGTCTGGCAAAAATATGTAACAAAGAGGAATGGCTGTTACACTTCGAGAATATGGTGCTTTATCGTGGTCTCTTTATCTCTTTTCTCACGGTGTTTTTCTGTCACCCATGGTATCTTTAAAAACGTTCTTGTACTGTTTGTACATTTTCCAACGGTCTGACTAACTTAAACGAGTCTCTGAGATCTAGAATTGTCACACAAGATAGTATCTTCTGATAAGATCTAGACAAAGTTGACGATTTTTCTCTTCTTGTTACCTGTCTGGTTGAGAAGCTTAGTTTATATTGAGCAGAGTTCAGGTGAAGATGTTCATCAATTTAACATTTTTGCAGGTTACTTTCTTCAGTGGTAATATGCAAAGGTTGTTTACCTTTAGCAGCATATGTTCCAAAGTGGGAGCATGGTTTCTCGGGATGAATTAAGTCGATTCGGTGGTATTTAAACGTATAGTCTGAAAAGGAACAATAAAGCCATCGCAACTTCAAGGATTTCGCTAAAAGGTAATGTGAATCAATATTTGGATCTGTATTCTGACAAGAACAATCCGAATAAAGGAGTGATAGCTGCTTTCACTTGTTTTCACACCTGCCCGATTAGTGGGTGGCCAAATGCATGTTTCAATCTTTTGGTTGACTGATTTGTTGGGTCTATTTATCAATTAGATTAACGTCACACTAGATTGTATTTGGCAGGTAGACAAAACGTTACAAAACGTAGCCAATTGATCTATATATATAGTCCAGAGGGGGGTCCTCGATAATATTGCCATACTTCTTCTTCATTTATAAAGCACACAACTAAATATAAAACAATGAACTGACACTGGCAGACATTAATTACAACATCAACGATACAGATAACGGCTCTTGAGGAACCTACCAGGAGGAATAGTGAGGGAATTTAGTTGATCCTTAGCGTGTGAGACAGGTACGACTACACCAACGGAGAAATCAATTTCAGCCAATGGCGCCCAGAAATACGTGCAGTTCATTTCGATGACCGTTACTCCATCTTTTTCTTTTTCCCCTCGAGGCAGAAATCGCTTGGCAACAAATGTCTTCGAACCGGATTTTCCACTGAGTGAAAGGAAAACAAAACAACAAATTGAAAAATTAGGTACTTTACTTCAAGGTGACGAAGAAAGGAAAAGAGAATGAGGTTTACCATGAGTTCCATGTGGGAAGAAAGAGAAATATTTCGAGGAAGAATGACATAGATTAGTTACGAACAAAGAAACTTCACAATTTTCATCCAAATTTGATATTCACAGCATAATTAACCTAGCAATAATGTAATAAGAAGCAATAAAAGTGGACCTTTTCTCAGCTGGATGAGTTTTAAATTGTAATGAAATTGGACTTACTACAAGAAGTACTACTGTATTAAAATACTCAGCTTAAGCCCAGTCCATTGTAAATGTTACTTCATACTAACTTTTTAATCGAGTCAAAGACATCGGTGAATTCTGTCTCCGTTTCCAAGGTCCTTATGTCTATAAAAAACGGCTCCCCGTACGCATCAGTTGGAATTGGTAAGAGTGGATGTATTAAGGTCCTCCCAGAGTTGCTCACGACAAACGCATATGTAGTCTGGCCTTGATTAAAGAATGTGATGTCTGATAATAGGTCCTCAACGTGAATATCGGTACCAACTACACCAATAAAGTTTCCTTTATGGAAACAAGGTAAAGTGATCGTGACCATAAGGCCTAAAAAAACAAAGAGATAGACTTTAAATTCAAACTGGTTATATTGTTAATTGGGATGTACAAACACTGTAATGCTTGTGCAGAAATCCGTAAAACGGCATGAAAAGCAAAATAATACAATCTAGTTAAAGAGAATGGTGACTGTATGGCTTTGTTTATTACATTTTCAAACGCCGGAACTTTACTTTGAAATGTCTAAATGTTCAAACCACGCTAGCTATCCTTTTAGCCACACAGTTCCTAGTGTCATATTAACCAATCGAGTGCACCACACAGATCCGTGTACAAGTGGTTTATAGTACCTGTGCCCAAAGCGTCAATATACGGGACAGACACAACCGGACTGAGCTGCTTTCCCAGAGCAAATAAGTTGTAGTACGTTGCCATTACACCTCTTAGGGTTTTGATGTCTTCGAGAAAGGTGTATCTTCCAGGCTGAAAATGTAAAATCAGAGTTCCAAAAAAAATTACATAAATAAATACACGTTTTCAAGCCAAACTGTACGTAATCATTTTCAAAGGTAAATATTTTTGTATCCCTAATGACAGCCAATGTTTATCGATATTTCTCGTATGTACCACATTCCTTGGACACACAGTTCCTGTATTCTAACTAACTGCCTAGCTTATATTAAGATTGATTTAGAGCTAGTTTCGAGGTTCTTGCTGTAAATCTTTAAACAAAAAATCAAGAATAAGGCGAAAACGTTTTATTAGGTATTTCCATTATGAGGAGACATAAGATGCTGACTCCTCTCCTGGACTCAGCAGTTGACTCGAGTTTAAAACTTAATTAAGAACACAGTTATTGCATAATATGTGATATTGGAACAATGGTTATAATGTTGATATACAGAGGCAACCTTTTTAGGTGCTTTATTTTATTCTTTTGATCTTCTAATTTATCTTATCGCTGATTGTGTTGTATTTTTCTTTTCATTTCGATGTAAATATGATTAGAATTTGGCTTATGATTTTCATTTTCATTTTTTATTTGTGAATAGTTTTTATAAATAATTTTGTAAAGCGCTTGTGAATAGCGTCGCGCACAAATGGCGCCAAGACAATTTAACCCACGGCGTGACTCAGACAAACAAACCATTTCATGCGCTGCTTCTTTGAAAGCGACGTATGGAGCACTTCAGCGCAAAATTCACTGAGTAATTTCGCACTGCACGCTGATGGCCACTCTAGCTCAAAATGTCAGAGAAAACTCCCAACATGTACCTTGGAATAATAAAAGTACAGAGATTGAAGGAGGGCGGCAAAGTATGATGGTAAATAGGTCTAAATACAAAGGCTGTTCATGCGTCGTTACGTCATTATTAGATCTTAGTAGAAAAATTATTATCATATGATTGTACATTATATATATATTATATATATATTATTATTACTACTATTATTATTATTATTATTATTATTATTATTGTTTTGCCAAGCAAGAGCGTCCCCATTATGTGAAATATTCTTCGAAACAAGATTATCACGGTTGAAAGGACAATTTAGTCAATCGAATTAATCCAGTCACGATTCACTGTAGAAATGTTCAAAGCGTCGCCCAGTGTACTAGCTATCCTGCTACAACTAATGTCATCTCATACACCTTTAGCGCTAGCGGCATTTTCTACGACTAGGTTTGGCGGTTTGTTAGTAATCCTAATATTTCATTGCAATATCGACTTGATATCTTTTTTTATTACCGGGATGTCTCCAACGGAGGTATTTGCTGGTACACCATATTTTGCTGTGTTTTGCTTGGCGATGTCCTCCAGGATTGCCTGGTCTGCCTTGCCAAATCCATACGTTAGAATTATAACAGAGTTGTTAAGTTCAAAGTTTCTATCTCTTATGGTCTCAAATATTAATTCCGTCTTCTCATCGGAAGGTGCCCCATCAGTCAGAAACAAAATGACTCTTTTCTTCTTTTCTCCCGATTCTTCAGAGATTGAGCGTTTCAGGAGACTGAAAGCTTTTTCAAATCCTATTCTGTACTGAGTTTGGCCTATGAATAAATGAATAAATGAATAAATGAATAAATAAAAATACTAAATAAAGTTATATGAAATCACACCTTAAAGGGCTCTCCCAGTTTCATATAATGATTAGTGTTGTTCAGCTGCAGTAAACTTTTTCTTTATCTCTTACCATAAGGTATCAGCCCATCGACATAATTTTTCATGCATCTGATATTTGCAGGGATTGCCAGGGCTAACCGTTCACTGTAGCAGCGGCTTTTGCTTCCAACGTCTCCTGGAGTTGACGCACGATTGTTGAATGACACGACCCCAACCTATAGAATTCCAACATATTTACATTTACTTGGTTTGTAAAATAAAGCTACTGTGTGTTCTACTGTCAGATGGGAAGAAAGAAATCCAAGACTAGGAAGAAGACTTCATGGCCTTGGGAAGTTTACTCAGACCTCTGGCTTGGGACACCCTCAGGTTAGGCAAGTAATACATTACTTTTTAATGATAAGGGTCCGAAAATGGTGAATCAAACCCCTTATTTCCTTAAAAAGCATCGCGCAGAAGGATTCTCCCTCCTTGATTGTGGTGTTCAGGCAATACAGTTGAGTCGTGGAGAGTTGTTTTTGGTTTGTTCTAGAGCCTTCGGTGCCCATTATTTCTTTGCCTCAAGCAGGAAAGCACAAATTTTCTCGAAAACTTTCTTTTTCGCCATAAATCGATCCAATTGACCATTCTTAGTCTCTAACGAGCAAAATTTGGCTCGTGAAGGAATTCATACGTTTTTGGTTAACACTGACTAATTACCATGGCCAGAAATGCTTGACACGGGCTATTTTCCATCAGAGTCGACTCTCTTACTTCCAGCTTTATCCTAGATCACTCTTTTTCAACACTTTCTGTATCCACATATCACCTACCTGGTCTCTTGGGTTCATGGTATCCAACACTGTTTTTGCCGCTTCTTTAGCGATGTACAGTTTTTCTCCACTCATGGATGCACTTATATCAATAACAAGCACTACATCCTTGGCTTCAGGGGTGGCGGTTTCCACGTAGTACGGCCTGTAACGAGGATCGAACTTGTCACATTCCTCTTTGTCGTCAAACACTGGATAGACTGTCGTGACACCCTCCTCTGATCCAAAATACTGCCACTTCATGAAGGGATAAGTTTCCAAGATGTCTTTCATTTCCTGAAAAACACCGTCATCTAAATAGACTGGGTTTGGAGAAGCGCTGCCAGAAATCTTCATGCAGACGTTGTCGAGATCCACCGCGCAGCGAAATCGTTCGCTGTACTTCAGCGTCGATTTGTTGATGTGACAGCATTCTGTTTGCGGCGCGGCTTTCTCGGACCTGGCGTACGAGTCCTCGACAGCTTTCTTAAGGCGTTTTGTAATCTCAAATCTTGCCTTGAACTTGTCAGAGAGTTTCACTGCTAGATGTGGAGTGATCTCTTCTCCTTTGATTGTTGACTTATGGTACTGAAATCCATCAAAATAATTCTAAAAAATAAAAGAAAAACTCTTTGATCTTTTGTTGTATAACTGACGATGAATGAGCGTGACTGGCCAGCCTACCTTAAATATTTTCTATATTTCTAGTAAGCGCTACAGACGTCACAGTTTGAATGCACAAGTTTAATCATGCGTAAAAACGAGTAAACAAAAGTGATCGTGGGTGTGTGATGTGTGTGTGATTCAAAAAACTGTGGCGACTCGAATTCTAGAATTTGTACTTCCGGGCTCACACAACAGTGAAGCAGCTAAGGAAAAAACGCGGTAGCAACCAGCAGATCGAACTTTCAGCGCTAACAAGCACTGGCCAAAAGTGAAAAACACAAAACTACGTATAATGAAGAACGTTTAAGTATTACAGAGTGGGTTGCATGATTTCCAGGGGTCACGGGAAAACGTGACACCCAAAAGCAAACAAAAGTTCTAGTCGCTACATTTTCCTTTAATGGAAAGAATAGCAAATCATCTAGAGAGAGGGTATTCTGCAGCCAAAGTCAACTTTCGTTTCACATTTACATGAAGCAGAACCTTTAATAAGTAGTGTCAAGCAAAACAATGCAGGTAAAATTAACAAGGGTAGTGCTATGACGTAAGGTTCTTCTATGTAAATTACCCGGAAACGTGTCGCAAAAAAAAAAAAATCGTTAGTGTCTTATCATTTGCGTGTAACGTCAGTCAGTTTAAACAAGTAGAAATAACATCAAAGAAGCCTTTAATAATCTCCATTTTTCAATTTAAAACAGAAACTTAAGAGTAACTGTTTGAATCGGTCACGATTACCTCTCAACAAACTCATTTCGCGACATTTCGTCTTTGAAATCGTATAACTGACCAAATATATTTAGTCTTGGGTGATGGAGTGAACAAGTATTGATGCGTATCATTACGCTGATCATATGCTTAAAATGAAATCAAACGTTTCAAAAAGAAGTTAGCCCTGAAAGATACATTCGATATAATATCTGCAGCAATTATTTAGTCTACTTTCAGGTAGAGGTCAATTTTATCTTTAACTGAAGTTTTTGTTTACGTTGGGCCTTGCTGTGCCAAACAAACGTAATTGCTTTCAAAGGAAATCTGACATCATGCCCCGGACCACAGGCACCACATCTTTATCTGTCCAGAAGGCTTCATACACCTAGCTAAGTTTATTCGCACCTTGAGTTGTGATGAAAAATCTCCTTATCTTCTTAACATGATACTGAAAAAAGTGACTTCTTCCGCCGATTCCGGAGGGGAACCTACCTGCATTTCATCCACTCCAAGGGCATCACGGGCAAACGTTTGCAGCTCTCTTCCCATAAGAGTGGGATCCAGGAGGTTTGCGTCAGCTTCGCTGATGAATATGATGCAAAAAGAAAGAAAAAGTACGGCGGAAATTGCGTTTCCGGGCTGGTGATAGCTAGCAGCCATTTTCGCTTCCATCGTTCAGCAACCAAGCAACTTTAACGACTGCCTCCCACGAAACTAACTTAAAATTACAGTGTAAATATTTATACTTCATTATATTGTTATGAAGACAATTTTCTTCTATTATTGGCTCAAAAGGTAACTGCATGAGTCAACTTCTAAAACGAAAAATCTGGGGAAAACCCTGGCTTGAGTGTTGGTGTTCCGGTGTTTTTTGTTTCGAGATTATAGTGCGTGTCGTCCGCTGCACATTGAGAAAACACTCATTATTGAAGCTTACATCTCCGCTGAGTCTTTTGTACAATCTCTTTGTTGTAGTTACGTTATAATGATGACATTTTATTAATATCAGTTCGGTTAGGTCTCCACATGAGTCAGCTACTATTAAAAAGGGAAAAACCCCAGTTATGGTTTATTGACGTTCAAGATGTTTATTTTCTGCTTATGCCTGGCATGACGTAGGTGGAATCAGTCTTGCGTGTTCAGTTGAACTGAATGACCACATAAGTGCAAAAACGAAATGCACTGAGCTGACCAAATATTACAATTCTGTGTAATTTTCCCGTGTTATCAAGACATTTTTTTGGCAGCGCTTTGCTCATGGGGTATACATAAAATCTAGCCCACTCCATACACTGCTGTTTCATGAACCTTACTATATATTTCCGTCGGGCGAGTAGTTCTATTTTTACACATGTATGGTAATTCGGCACATTTATTTAGATACTCAACAGACCGACCCATACGTGGGAAAATTACAACTTCAATTTGCGCTGCGAGTCTGGGTCAACATGAGAGAGAATCAAGAACAAACAACTGAATTATTCGTCCAAGAACACATTTGTTGAGGTGTGATTATTAATTTGCCAAAAATCAACCTAAAACTGTCTTTATTAGAAGAAGATTTCGGGAAACTCTGTTTAAATAATTTCCATGCTTCAAAGGTTTGAAGATTGACAAAATCATTGCCTGTTCACACGGCAACATTTCCTGTTTGAAGGAATGCTGCAGTATACTTCCTTTCCACGTGGTGTTTTGGGCCATCGTTTTCTTTCACTCTGTTCCTTATCGTGTTTCTCTTTTAGTCCCCTTCTCCAGAAGTTTCATAACTAGCTTTTGGAAAAAAGTAAACGTTTATATTGGTCGTGCTGGGTTACACTTCCGCTGTGCCCTTTACCGCTACCATCTCGCCTAAAGCTAAGATATTTATGTTATTTACGAGATCGCAGCTTCAAATTAAGACCATACACTGAGATTCGCGGCTGATGGATAAGATTGGAGGCCCTGCTCAATTCCCTATTGATGATCTCTCTCCGCTCTACTAAACTGAACTAATATATAAAGAAACCAACATATATTAACGTGGTTACGACCCATGTGCTATACCCCCCCCCCCCCAAAAAAAAATCTTGCTTAGTAAGCAAGCAAGCAGGCAGGCAGGCAAGCAAGCGAGCAAGCGAGCAAGTAACTTTATTTAACCAGGGTAGCCCATTCAGCAACGAGGCTAGTATCCATAGAGGCCCTGTACTTCAAAAGGTCTCAACTAATGTCTTGTGTAAAGAACTAACAAAACTCAAGCTGACTAAGGCAACGGGGCTTGATGGCCTCACAGCGAGACTTCTGAAGGATGCAGCGCCAGTTATAGTGAATCGGTCACGGATCTGGTTAACCTTACTATTTCAACCGGAGTGATTCCATCTGGGAATCTTTACTCCAATTGTACGTCCGCGGATAACATAGACATGGTTTTCTTCTCTTTTTTTCTTTTTCATTTCCTTGCTTTACTTGCCCTAATAGACATCGTCATGAAGTATTCAGCCTGCATGATTTTATTTTCTACGCAAGCATGACATTTTGAGAAAGCTCATCAAATTTCCGGAAACAGGGGTGCATTCTACACTGTTCATTATCAACTGATTGATAGTGCATATTTTTGGAATGATTCAGCGGGAGCTCTGATGATTGCATGTGAAAAACACCCACTACGAGAACTTTAGAACAGAAACGATACGTCGAACATCCGTGGAATGAAACGAAAGAGAAGAACATGAGTTATTATTTATCCACGCAGCTAGCTACGTTTTCAGAACACCCCCTTCACCATGAGAAGGCAGGAGACGAAATGGTAACGGAGAGTTGTCAACTGCATTGGGGAACAAGAGTCCTCCATGGAACGCTTCTCAAAATATACCCAGAGATAAATACTTTAACGCGGTTCAAAAGTTGTTGTTCCAAAACAAGTGTTAAAACATTGCAGTAGTACAAGTCGACAATGTACTAGACGTGGGGAGGGAGAAGTCAAGACAACTTGCATTTGCTGGCGAGACAGTCAAGAGTCCCAACAATTTGGACTGTAAAAACGAGATACAGCTTTCAGTTTCTTTTTCAACCCGGTTTATTTCAACCTACTACCAAAATGCCTTAATTAAATACCTACTGCAAATTGATAACTACAGTATATAAATAATTCCATCTTTTATGAGAAAAGCAGAATAGTGCAAATTGTCCACTTCATTTGAACAAAAGTTCATGGCAACTTTTGTCCTGGTCTAGATTATAAGGCTTATCTTCGGAGTTGCCAATAATACGTTGTAGACTATAGCTACTCGATATCACAAACCAATACCTTAAAATTCCTTTTGCAGTGGTATCTTGGTTAGTAAAGTGATCATACACTAATAGATACTGACAGTCCATGGTATAAGAGACAGGAGCTTCTCCTGACTTTCGAGACCATAACTTTGGAGGCTATACCGATATTTTTAAGCTAGTAACAATTTATAATTTGTCAAAACTGTACTTGATACAGTTTAGTGACATCGACGCGACCGCACCGCGTTATTTATTTTCTCCTTCTTCGGACAACGCTCGCAGGTTCTAACCGTTTACTTAGTCTCGGTGTTTGGGAATGATCTTTCAAACTGGGTCCGGTGCTGCGTTCTAAGAGATGCACTTTACGTAGCCTTGGAGATCAAGAGCGACAGAATCACAGCTCTCGCGCTGTGACAGACCTGGCCTGCTAGAGACACATTGCTCTGTTGCTTCAGCTGTGCGTGGTATCAAACTGTCATCAGACGGGTCCCTTGGTTCATGGACGGGTGAATTCAAAACAGCTGACGAAGAAGGCCCACCACGCAGCATGTTTGTATCAGATGCAGGACTCTCTGGCTGGTCTTCCGATAGCCTTTCGCCTTCGGAGGCAATAAATGTTATGTAGCCATTAGGATCAAGGGTGATTGAATCACAACTCTCGCGCCGTCGTAGACCCGGCCTGTTAGAGTTACTTTGCTCATTTGCTTCAGCTATGGGTGGCATCAAATGGGTATCAGACGGACTCTTAGGCTCAGGACATGGTGAGGGTAAGTTGCTATATTGGTGCTCCCCTTTCTCGTAAGCAGCTGGTGAGGAAGGTCTATCACACTGAATCAATGGCTTGTCCTCAGATGGCCTTTTCTCTTCAGAAATTGGTGGAGGTGGAATTACAAGAGATGCGCGTTTCTTTTCAAGAACGTATGGTACCTCACTGTCTGTAGAGGGGATTTCTGTTACGGCACTGAGTGGAGTAGTGTTCATGGCAGCGCCCGATGTCCTTCTTATTTGAGACAAGCGAGGTTGTGGATATCCGCTGGACTCTATCTCGCTCCTTTTCTCAGGATATGATGTCGGATAGCTTACACATCTAGGAATGATTTGGGTGGAAGTCGTGGATGGTTTCCTTGCAGGTGGCAGGGCTGGAGGTTTAAACCGGGCTCTTATTTCATCAGAAGGTGATGGCCACCGAACAGAAATTACTGAAGGTTTACGGGAAGGCTGCAACTCATCTGGATCGACATAATCCTCATCAGATGCAACATCCACTGGTTCCGGAAGAGGTGCCGGAGGACGAGTAGCAACATCTGGATTTTTAGGATCGATAATATGTCGTGTTGAAGCGCTCTTATTTTTGTTCATAGGTGGTCCGCCTAGGTTACGGCGATGTCTTATTACCTATAGAAGCAAATTGGAAAGGGCTGGTATGTTTAGAAACCTTAATTCTAGATGTTAGTTGATCCATAAAAACCCCAATTCATTAGGAGCATGTCTCAGCAAAAAAGGTGGCTCTCCTAGTGTTGGTAACACTTAGAACCATCTTACCTTAATATAACTTTTTCATTCTTCACACACACTCACTAAAACAATTTAACTCCACTCATTGTCGTATGTACGCCTACATTCGACCCCTTAGACACGCAACTCTGGATCCTATGATAGCCAGGTAAGAATTGACTTACCAAGATCGTTAATATCACTATTAGAGCCACAACAGCAGTGCAAGCAATCACAGTTCCAACAATAACTCCGGTTCGTCTGCCTTCATCGTCACCGACAAATTTATTTCTGGTTTTGTTAACTTGGTGCGGTTGTGACGTGATCTTTGGACTCTCAAGTGGACATTGTTCCTGATCAGCTGTGCATAGATTAACAAATCAATTTCACGACTATTGATTTTTGGATACTTATTTTTGCCTTATGCATTGTTGACTAGGAAGCAAATGGCTATTAAAACAGCCATATTACAAGTCACAAGGTGATATTAATAGCCTTTGCATTTGCTACAAGAAAAGCTGAGGCTGAAAGACGTATTCGAGTCTTTAATACATGGTATTACCTTCTCTGCCTCTATAGCACACTTCTGAACTAGCGCAGTAAGGTTGTTTTAATGGCACATCATCTTTGTCGTTTTTACACCAATAGCAGCCAACGACGCCTTCGCATGTTTGCGAACTGTTTCTTTCACTGCAGCGAGGATCAAAACATTTTTCTAATCCTGACGTAGGATCTTTGCATATCTTTCGAGGGACTGGCGAGTTCTGATTGCTCGTTGGTTGTATTTCAGGTACTGAGGGTGGGCAAATAGGATCGCTTAAAAGAATAAGACAAAAGAAGGGTTAATACTCAACATCTGATAAACGTGAATCATGCTCCCGCTTTCTTACCAATTAATTAACACGTGCCTGTCACTTGCAAATTTAAGGGAGTTATGTCATTTGCTTGGGTATTTTTTATCAAAAGTAAAATCATCTCGCAACAGAAATGAGATTCCTAAGAATAGTGTCATGGTAGGGTTATAATTCCGGAAGGTATGTCCTATCTTGTTTAATCATCAGCAACGTGAAAAATGAAATAGAACAAACATGCTGGTGGGAAAGTGATTAATTATTCTCTATTTAAAACTGTTAACTATAACAGATGTCTTATTGTTTTACATTTTCGTCTAATACGAAGAGGTACATGTCTCGTTAGGTCTTGAAACAGAATCTTCTTTCAACGAACGTTTTGTTTTCACATTTGTGATTTTCAAACAATTTACTAAAATGGATAACAAACCTGCTGTCGAGGAATTGACTGCGACAGTAACGGAAATCCAAGGGGGAGGTGCAAGGGCATTCACACGTCAAGTTGAATAAAGAACATTCCCTATCTAAAGAACAGTGGCAAGGCTCTGTAGAGCAGAAGGATTCTCTTACAGCAACCCCTGCGAATGAACATTGACAAAAAGATTAATAAAATCTGACTGGTCTGCTGACTCTTTAGGTGGCTGACAGATTGAAAGAGAAACGGACAGACAGACAGACAGACAGACAGACAGACAGACAGACAGACAGACAGATAGAGAAGCAGTTAGCTGTACAGACAAATATTTTAACTTGGGTAATCTGATGAAAAACGAACATACAAAAATTATTTGCAAACCTATATAGGCATTTGTTCCTATAATTTGCCCCAGCTGGTACTTCAAACATCGTCCACCATTTCTAAGAGCATCAACTCCACCTGATGGTAAACTGACTTCGTAAAAGCTTTGCCTTTGAATCTCTTCCAGGTCACGGCATCCCATTTTTCTCAGGTATCCTTTGTTGATGAGGTCTTCTGCAACGTTCTTGTCCTTCTCCGTGATGTGCACGTATTCAACATCTGATGCTGCAGCTGATGAAAGCAAGAAGTCTTCGTGCATGATAAGGAAGCCAGCGCTGTCCATTACGAAACAGGAATAGGTCTGTGTATCTTTACACTTTGGGTAAACCTCGGTGAGTAACCTGTAAAACAGACATAAAAGTACAGTTTATATTGTGCTATAAACATAAAAGCTTTGGGTGAAAATTTGGCAGGGTTTGAATTGATTGGCCAACACATGCGATAATAAATTCTTACCTGTGGAAATAAGTTAGTGGAAAGTCAGCCCCCATAACTCCAAGAACTTCATCGTTTGTGTGATGTATATGACTCGGTTCTCCTCGATACAGCGCCCGACCAGCGGTTATCACCACTCCAGCTCCTCCCGAATCCATATACGGAGTTGTAAGAGTTAACAAACCGGTGTGGGCCAAAGCTGTATAATACCTGAAAAAAAGTCGTAAATTTTAACCATTGGCTAAAAATGAAGGCGCTGGAAGTGGAAAAAAATTTGCATTGTGGAGAATATTTATTGCCTATCAAATAAAATCGAGAACAAAATTGATTTTAATTTGTTAAGGCTCAATTTGACCTCAAAAGTCTGTTATTCCGCCCTCGTGCATATACTCTAATTGGACGCTCCTGTTCCATTACAAATCTATTTATCTGATTGTTCTTTCATCATCGACTATTCGCTGGTAGACCACTATCACATACGCATGTCCAGGATAGGGAAATCAATCGTGTACCTGGTTTAAGAAATCAGATACACTCGCACTCTTTTTCTATAAGCAATAGAAAAAACACCCGTGGCGTTGGAAATATACAGTGATACTATACTAAAGCAAGTGTTTAAAATCAACTTTGCAGTACAGCCTTTTTTGTGATGACATATTCTGCTAGAATCGCCCCAGAAAGTAAACTAAGACGATTCCTCATGAGTTATTCTTACCATGGTCTCTGTCTTGGGTCGTAATCTTTGTCTTGCATGTTACCTGGAGTTGTTCTAAAAACTCCATTTGATGTACCAATGTATCTCCAGACCAAATATTGCGTGAGTTCCGTTTTGTCACGCAGCCACAAGTCTTGAACGTGCCAAGTCGCAGTCACTGTGTCCCGGATACCGCTCTTCAAGCCTGGATTTCTTACTGTTCCTGATTCGTCTTTCATGTAAGCAGTTAGCAGCTCCACGTCAGCCTTTGTCTCATCTTTGCCTATATACTCGTATGGGTCTAAATAGGCTCCCGGAGCAAACTTTACTACAGTGGTGTCTATCAGAGAAAACTTATTATTAAACCTCATTCGGTCATTTTCGTTTTATGACAACGTCTAATTTCTGAGGCTGTTGCTGCTTGTTTTTAGTGAGTTGTGGAGTACGGTGCCGTATTTAGAGCTCGATGCTCTAAGTGCCTGTGAATGTCTCAGATTGAATATGTCCTTAGTATCTTCCTAGTATTCTTGTCAATCTAAGCTTAGCCGGACGTTCTTATAACAACAGTTCGTTATGAAAGAAAGTGCAAATGGGTGGCCCGCTGACTGTCACATTAACAGCTTCCTTTTTTCTGTATTTTGCAGTAACTCGCCCATCGCCACACTTATGTGAAAATATATTTTGGGGAATTTGACGGACACGAAAAAATAGCCATTCTTTAAAACCTATGATTATTTGTAACCTTCTTTGTTTTCGTCTCTCGTTCTAGTGACAAAGGGCACACGTCACTAAACACATAATCCACCGATTGGGCGGTTGGATGGGCGGCTATCTTTCAATACTTCTCTCAAACACGTCTCTCTCAACCAAGATGCAAGTACTATTGCAGCAAGTAAATTTTGAGGGTGAAGGTTACATAACTACATTAGGTGAGTGCTGCTGGGTTGTACAGCCTGCAGAACTTTCGTTAGGGACCAGATTCGTAGAGGAACAGGTCTTCTAGATATCCCTGATGGTAAGGTTATATCTTTAGAAACCCAACATAATGCTCATCGCACAAAATTGGTTTCTTTTGATGAGTCGTGCCAGCTGCCCACGTGATTAACCACTGGATTTCGAACCCTCAAATGTAGGTAAAGCTATAAATGTAGAAAGCAGATTTTAGCTTTCTCTTTGTTCAGTTCAGTCCATATCAGATCGGATAGGTTCAGATCATGAGGAAGGTCTTTATTTTGCAAGGCATTTACTGACCGCTTTGCTCTACCTATCTTTAGCAGCATATGTCCCAAACTGAGAACACGGCTTCTCCGGATGATTCAGGTCAATTCGGTGATATTTAAACGTGTAGTCTGTAGAAGACCAACAACGAAACCAGAACAAACGTTTGACGATTTATCAGAGCAATAAATACTTCAGTCCGTCCTTTTCACCTAGGCTGACATCATATGCAAGTGCACGTTTTCATTGATTTTCGTTTTAGCTGGGAGACGTACATGCACTCGATGAGAAGGGACTTTATTTTCTGTTTGCGAAAATACTGCCTTAAACCGTTGTAGATATCACAAATAATAATAATAATAATAATAATAATACATTTATATAGCGCTAATACTATGACATATTCGAAGCGCCTTACATATAAAAAAAACTAACAAGGTAAAACAAAGATCTATAAAAAGCATAAAATGTGCTAAAATTGCAAAAATATAAACGGGTTATGTAACTAAGATTTACAAAAATTATAAACAGACATAAGGGATTTTTAAAAAGATATGTTTTCCCTCGTTTTTCAAAAATGTCCAAAGACGAGCTTGATCGTATGGCTAAGGGCAAATTGTTCCGTAAAAATGGACCGGAACGAGAAAAGGCGCGGTCACCAAGTGTAATGAGAATCTCAGATTAGACTTGTGACAGAGGAGATCCTTTATGTATTCTAGTGCTTTGAACATAAGAATCCACTACCTTTAATTGATCTACTGGGAACTGCAAATGATTGATGTGTTCTTATATATATAAAAAAAACTAACCTGTAGGAATTTTGAGTGAGGTAAGTTGATCCTCAGCATGGGAAACAGGTACAACCACGCCCACAGAGAAATCAATTCCTACTAATGGCGTCCAGAAGTATGTGGAATTAACTTGTTTTACTCTTACTCCTTCTTTCTCTTTCCCCCCTCTTGGCAAAAATCGTTTAGCAACAAATGTTTTCGATCCAGATTTTTCACTAGGAAAGAACAAAATGGATGCACCTTGCTAAATTCCAGAGTGTTACAATATCAGCTTCCAAGACAGGAGGAATGTCCCTTACCCAATATCAAAATACATTTTTTGTTTTTTCGATTCCGGCCTATGCTACGTATCAATAGGCAAGGGCATATTCTACGGAACTTGCTGTGGCGGATTATTGAGCGCAACAAGGAAGCGAATCAGCAAGGGGCATACTTTAAACCGTGAACATACCTTTTTATTGAGTAGAAAACCTCTTCGAACTCTGCCTCTGGTTCCAATGTCCTTATGTCCAGAAAAACGGGGTCCCCGTACGCATCGGTTGGAGCTGGAAGGAGCGGGTGAATTAATGTCCTTCCAGAGTTACTGATCATAAACGCATAGGTGCTTTGACCTTGATTAAAGAACGTGATATCTGACAACAGATCATTCATGTTGATATCAGTGCCTGCCACGCCAATAAACTTCCCTTCATGAAAACAAGGGAGCGTGATCGACATAAGAAGTCCTGAAAATGAAGATAAAGAATTCATGTGCAGTACTTCAATAACCGATGACATGGGGAAATTGTTAATAATTGTTAAGAGTCCCTGTCCATAAAAATGGAAAATAACTCGGCAAGGGTCGAAAATTCGATTTCGCTCATATTTTCATGGTAGATAGGCTAGGGCATGACAAAAACTACTGGATAGTTTTTTTTGGCAAAATATCCTTTTATTTCAAAGAAATATGCAAATTACCAACTTCCGTTAAAATCGTCATTTGACGCACCATTTTCTTAAGCAAGTTTGAGAGCCTCGCATGCAAAACCACATCATTCTTCCGTCTTTAAAACACTCAAATATTTTTGTCCAATGTTTAAATGTGTACTGGGTTGGTTTTAGGGAATGCTGCGTTGTCTTTTTGGGTGCAAAATAATTAAATTTCGAAGACAGGTATTTCATTCACTTAAAAGTACTTCGTGAATATAATTGATTTTCACCATGTGCGAAACCTTCAAATGGATTAAGCTTCCGGTGGTTGAATCGCAGAGGGATGATCTACCGATTCCTGTAAAAATTTCTTTGGGCAAATGATTGTGAGCGACGCGAGAGCTTTTCAAAGTACGTCAAAAATGCAAATATTTGACCATCCGTCGTCAAATTTCAATTTACGGGTTAGACGTATATTTTAACATGCGCCACATGACTTGACCAATGTTAAGTTGAAATAGACACAGAGCTGATAATTTCGAGATGTTCTAACCTCATTTGCCGTAAAAGGCAGGTCCAAAGCCGATTTGACGTGTTTCTCTCACCATTCGTCGCACCTAAAGCAGAAGTTTGCTTTTGTTTACATAACGTCCGATGTACATCGCCAACTGTCAACTTATTTAATGGTCGAATACCATGAATCTGTGACCCTCTTTCAACACATGTGATTACCACTGCATCTAAGTCAAAAACGGGTAAGTCATTTGTAGATAGTTGCTTGCTGTGCACTACACCAAAATATTACGTTTGATCATCATGGTTTGATGGCTTAAATCCTTGCTTGCAGCGGTTCCTTTTTCGTCACGCAATACTGTCATCCCAATTTAGGGGGTAGGGGTAGGACAATTTCTATCCCAATACATAAGGCTCCGTAAAGCTGGGAACCACTGGGAGCACACAATCGTGTTGAGTAGGAAGAGATTAAATTAAGAAATGAGAAGAATGAATAGTTTACCATTGCCCCTGTTGATATCTTTACCCGACCACCGCTACCTACATGGCCTGCGTCATACTGTAACGCTAAACTCATACTTGGGTCTTTTCGCGCTGTGCAATTATTTTTGATTTACATGTAATACAGTGGGCTACTCCCGGGGAAATGGGTGGTGACCGCTTACTATGGGGCTAGCCGCTTAAATAGAGGTGTACCCTGAATATTTAATTTTTCACTATCGGGTTATAAATTTCTTGGTGAACGTGGAGTCAATTCAAGACAATCATGATAGACGTGTATTTGAATTATCACTCGCTGTGCACCTTCAATTTCGGACCCTTATCTGCCATCGCCCTTTCCAAAACAAAGTGTTTAAATTTTGGGTGGCCGCTGAATTGTCTTTACCCCTATGATAGGAGTAAAGACAATAGTGAAACCCTTGTCGGAACGACCAAATGGTGGCCGCGGAGGTAACCGGTCAATAGGTGTTTTATTTACAATATTTTACTGACAATCATTTTGGACTGTATTGAAAACAGTCCTCTATTTTCTGTTACAAACATACCGATGCCTCGCCACTAGGCAAACAAAATACGCCAAATAAAATGACATGGCCAGGGCTATTTACTCACGTAATTACTAATTAAATTTAGTCTGTTTTTCTCGTGAATTAGACACGTTGTGATTTCCTATTTTCATTTCAGCTAATTCTTGCTTCATTGATCTATAATTTGTTTCATGGCAATATTTTTTTCAAAATTCTAGTGAGTACTGTCACTAGCTTTATCAGCTGTTATCTGAAACATCAAAACGTACAACAAACGTGATTTGGCCCGTGGCCACGTACACTACAGAATACAACTATATAAATATACACATATTATTATATATATGAACAAAAAGATGAACAACGATTAAATTGTTTCATTTATCCTGAGAGTGTTCTATACAAAATAGATCAAAATGTGCAGCATATGCCGTGACAGCATTGCGTGACGAACAAATAACGGCTGTAAGATTGTGCTGGGGCGACACACTTAACAGCACAACCTCGTTCCCAGGGTCTCTCATCTTACCGCCCCCTGGAGCGAGCGAGCTCCAGGGGGCGGTAAGATGAGAGACCCTGGGAACGAGGATGTTAACAGCAATGGTCAGCAATCGATCAAACGTATTATTTTGGCGCAGTGCAAAGCAAGCAACTATCTACAAATGACTCAGCCATTTTAGATGCAGTGATGTTCATATGCGCAGAAAGATGGTCACAGATCCGTGGTATTCGACGAATAATAGGTTGATAGTTGGCGATGTACATCGGACGTTAACTTTGTGTAAACAAAAGCAAACTTCTGCTTTATGTACGACGAATGGTGAGAGATCGACTAGAAGCACGTCAAATCGGCTTTTGACCTGCCTTTTGCAACAAATAAGGTTAAAACATTCCGAAATTATCAGCTCTGTGTCTATTTCAACTTATTATAGATCAAGTCATGTGGCGCATGCTAAAATATACGTCTAACCCGTAAATTGAAATTTGACGACGGATGGTCAAATATTTGCATTTTTGACGTACTTTGAAAAGCTCTCGCGTCGCTCACAATCATTTGCCCAAAGAAATTTTTACAGGAATCG
Organism: Orbicella faveolata; assembly: GCF_042242905.1. Classification (NCBI taxonomy): domain Eukaryota; kingdom Metazoa; phylum Cnidaria; class Anthozoa; order Scleractinia; family Merulinidae; genus Orbicella; species Orbicella faveolata. Next base: position 15,171,717 of record NW_028301578.1, on the reverse strand, counting down.
GTAGATCATCCCTCTGCGATTCAACCACCAGAAGTTTAATCTATTTGAAGGTTTCGCACATGGCGAAAATCAATTATATTCACGAAGTACTTTTAAGTGAATGAAATACCTGTCTTCGAAATTTAATTATTTTGCACCCAAAAAGACAACGCAGCATTCCCTAAAACCAACCCAGTACACATTTAAACATTGGACAAAAATATTTGAGTGTTTTAAAGACGGAAGAATGATGTGGTTTTGCATGCGAGGCTCTCAAACTTGCTTAAGGAAATGGTGCGTCAAATGACGATTTTAACGGAAGTTGGTAATTTGCATATTTCTTTGAAATAAAAGGATATTTTGCCAAAAAAGCTATCCAGTAGTTTTTGTCATGCCCTAGCCTATCTACCATGAAAATATGAGCGAAATCGAATTTTCGACCCTTGCCGGCAATTTAGTAACGAACACTCAGTGTACTGTCAAAATATTTTTTTATCCCATTGGCGCAGTTTGAATCACGCATTTGAAATAGAGACACTTTTTACAATTATTTTAACCGGCACTGATGCAGGTATTCCTTTTTCTGATATACTGCTTCCGATCAAGGTACTTTTAGGAGTGACTATGGCTGCTGCTACAATTTTCTTTGTGTATACTTCATTGTATACTTAATTTGCCACTCCCCCATGCTTTGGGACTTTTCAGGGCCAATGTAAACAAACAGGATAAATATTATTCAAATAAACATAACTAGGTTAAGAATCTCAACTGACGGGAAGAAGACCAGTTGGCTATTTACAACTGCAGCCGAGAAGTTGAACTCGGGGCTACCGAGAACAACATCAGCTAGCGGTCAGAACCGGATTTGAACCCGGGACCTACGGATTTCAAATCCGGCGCTCTGACCACGCTGCCTCCCTCTTTCTGGTTTTTAGCCGCGGTCGACGATTTGAGATTTGGGAAAATGAAACAGCTGCAAACAGTCGTTAATACACTTTAAACCGTAGTCGTAAGTATAAACTGTTATGATGAATATATCCTACCTGTTCCAAAAGCGTCAACATAAGGCACAGACACCACTGGGTCAAGCTGCTTTCCCAGTGCGAATAAATTATAATACATTCCCATTTTAATTCTTAGGTTCTTGATGTCTTCGACATAAGTGTACTCTCCACGCTACAGAGATAAGGCAAGAGCTGATTAGATGCATTCACAAGTTATAGCCCGGCCAGCCATAAAATAGACTGTTTAAATTAATGAATTTAGTGACGTTGATCGATAACTTCAATGATAACGCAGTTGACGAGCGGTGGTACAAATTTGTAAAACGGCAGTTTTAGTTCAACGTCTTTTTTGGCCAACATGTGAAAGCCTCAGCTGAACTTCTGTATTTTGGAGGTGTCCAAAACATAGAAGTAACTAAGGATGATAAGAATCATGGTTTCCCTAAAATGATGTTCATAGCCAGTAAAACAAATAGCTACATAAAGGTTTCCGTATCATGGAGGTGTCCATTAAGAAAGCTTCGACCGTATTGGTTAAGCAATAGGGGGCTTTAGCAAACCACGACGGCGACACCAACGAGAACGTCACAAAACAAAAGGTTTAACGAGCAAAGCAACGGTTCTGCACGAACGTTTTGATTCTTGGAACATTTCATATACCCGTCATCTGCAAAACAAGAACGTGAAATGACCAAGTTCCCCGTATTTTGGGAAACGTGAATCGCAGTGGCTAGCTTTTCGTATCTTCCCCTGGAATTACCGCATTCATATTTAACCTGAACAGATCTACACAGTTGCGACATTCAAAGGTAAAATATGAATCCATTTTTTGCAAGGCGTCATCCTCGGCGTTGCTGTCGTCGTTATTAAAACTCCCTAATATGTCGTGCAACGTGCCAAACAGGCGAGTGTCGCAACATCTCTGCCGCAGATAGCGGTTAACGACATCATTTGAACTAACACTTCATTTATTACCGTGATGTCTCCAACAGAAGTGCTTGCAGGTGCACCATATTTTGCTGTGTTTTGCTCGGCGATGTCTTCCAGAATAGTCTGATTCACTGCACTGCCAAATCCATACGTTAGAATGATGACCGAATTGTTAAGCTCAAAGTTTTTATCTCTTATGGTATGGAAAATCAGTTCCTTGTTTTCATCTGAAGGTGCCCCATCAGTCAGAAATAGAATGACTCTTTTCTTCTTCTCTCCCGGCTCTTCAGAGACTGAGCCTTTCAGTAGACTGAAAGCTTTTTCAAACGCCAATCTGTATTGAGTTTGACCTGTAAATCAAAAAGAGCACATGCAGTAATTACACTTCACAGTTTTTAAGGGGTGACATTATCGAACGTGTCCGAACGGTGTTTGGGGGTGAAGTTCATTTGGCGAGGCAGGCATTCGGGCGAACTCTCATATGACAAGGTAAGGGATGCTTAACGTAAAAATTTGAATTAAGCGCCTAAAGGGAACCAATCTGGGCGTGGCTCGAGCTTTATTTGACCACCAAAAGATATCACTTAAAACTGAAGAGGCTCGATTGCCAGCCGCTGTTTGGGAAAGGAGCCTGGGCTAGTATAGAGACTCGAGAGACAGGCAGATATCGAACCTAAAGACAAAAATAAGAACGTTACATTACTATTATTTCTTTGAGTGCACCTTTAAAGATACTAAAAATAGTGGCGTTTTGTCATGAACACCCTAAGTGAGGCCAGAATACTTGATTTATACCCTTGCGACAAACACAGATATCAACATCACTGATCTTTCGTCTTACCATGAGGCACCAGCCCATCGACATAACTTTTCATTTTTCTGATATTTGTAGGGATTGCCAAAGCTAACCCTTCACTGTAGCAGCGACTTTTGCCTCCAACATCTCCTGGAGTGGAAGCGTAATTGTTAAATGCCACGATACCAACCTACAGAAATAAATTAATATGATAAAGGTCTGACAGTACACATGCAGCCCAAATGCATCAGTCACGTATCGTCATCGCCATGAGGTCCCTGGTTGGGTCGTTACGATTACAATTTATAACGTTTTTCGCCGCAGTGGAGCAGGGATGGCGCAGTGGTGAGAGTGCTCGCCTCCCAATTTAAGTCACTCGGATTCGATCCCGGATCCCTGCCAGAAATGAGTTGAGATTGTTGTTGGTTTTCGCCTTCTCCGAGGGTTTTTCTCCGGGAATTCCGGATTTCCCTCATCCACGAGAACCAACATCTCCAAACTTCCAATTCGAGTTTAGGACCCGCATGTAAACATCGGGGGGTAGTTCAGGAAATAGGCCTGCGAACAGATATTATAATAACGGGACAAATCCGTTGCATGCCCCTGATCACCCACCTGGTCTTTTGGGTTCATGGTATCCAAAACTGTTTTCGCAGCTTCTTTGGCGATGTAAAGTTTTTCTCCTGTCATGGACGCACTTATGTCGACAACAAGCACCACGTCTTTAGCTTCAGGGGTGGCGGTTTCCACGTAAAATGGTCTGTAACGGGGATCATACTTGTCACATTCCTCTTTGTCGTCAAACACTGGAAAGTTGGTCATGACACCCTGCTCTGATCCAAAGTACTGCCACTTTATGAAGGAATACGTTTTCGAGATGTCTTTCATTTCCTTGAAAACGCCCTCGTCTAAATGGATTGGGTTTGGAGATGCGCTGCCTGAAATCTTCAAACAAACATTGTCGAGATCCACTCTTGAGCGAAATCGTACATCGTACTTCAAAGTCGATTTGTTGACGTGGCAGCATTCTGTTTGTGGTGCAGCTTTCGCTGACCTGGCGTACGAGTCCTCGACTGTTTTCTTCAGGCGTTTGGCAACCTCAAACCTTGTTTTAAACTTGTCAGAGAGTTTCACCACTAGATGTGTAGTGATGTCTTCTCCTTTTATGGTCCGCTTCTGATACTGAAGGCTGTCAAAATAATTCTAAAGGATAACAAATATGCAACAGTTAGAACACTTCACTTAGAGGATATAATAAGCCTCTTTGTATAGGAGAAGAATGTATGCATATTTTAGTCCTCGGCGGGTGAGTATAAAACGAACGTCTTTGGGAACTTGCATGAATGTGGAAAATTTAGACAACAAATGACAAAAACTGTCGGGAAAATAGTAATATTTCGGTAAGAGCTATACCAGAGTTCTACTTTCAAAGCAGAAAACGGCAAAATTGAGCAAAAAGTGAAAAATTATCTCCCAGTCGGCGTCAGCCGGAGAGTATTAAATGACCCTCTTTGGAAACGTGCATGAATGTGAAAAAACTTTCGCGCCTCAGTGACTCATCATTTGCGTGTAACACAACTTAATCCAATCAGTCCTACTGGACGGATTTTCAAAAGTTAATAGCAAGCGAGTTATGAATAACTGGGTAAAACCGCCAAAAATATTTCGAAATAGTTTTTTTTAAACTAAAATTGTAAAACCTAATTAATACACTGCCAAAAGGAAGAAGTTTGAGAGATATTGAACGATAACGCTGCGACAAACTATTAACCGATTGGTAAATCTAATCAGACCTAAACGTTCGAAAACGAAGATTAGAGGAGCTGGAAAAAGTTTTGGATGGGGATTTTGATTATGCGGATAGCTTGTGTTTGAGCTTTTTTAAGGCTACATGTCCCTCACTCAAACCAGTAAGACCAACAGTTGAACTGATATCATGCACTCTGACTTACAAAAATTTCCTATTGTTCTTACCTGCATTTCATCCACTCCAAGGGCATCCCTCGCAAACGTTTGCAGCTCCCTTCCAATTTGAGTTGGATCAAGGAGGCTGGCACCAACTGGGCTTAATAGCAGAACGAAAACCGAGAGTAAAAGTACGGAGAAAGTTTCGTTTGCGAAGCGAACTTTTCTAGCATTCATCGTCCGCTCGATCATTCCGCTTACACGTCAACGTAGTTTTACCCACTTCGACCGTCAAAACAAGTTTAAATGCCCGGCGGGCCATCGAAAATACTGCGTGAAAATACAGTTAATTAATTGTTCCGTTATTATGATAACGATTCTTCGTGGTCAGTCAGGCGGTGTTGGACACGGTCCACATGACAGTATTCGACCAATCATATGTCGTCTTAGCCGGAGCAATGGCGGACACATTTTTCGTTGCGAATGGAGAATAGGTTGTCGTTTCTCGACCGATTTCTGCACTCATCACGAGAAACAAGCGAACCTTTTCTAGGAGCTGCTAGTATAATATCTAGACCAGTTATTTGGCAAGCCTCAAGTGCAGGTAAGCAATTTTTGCATCAAAACTAGTCAATGGAAATCATGCGAAGTTGAAAACGTTGTTTACCACACGCGCTTGACATGGATATTCTTTTGGTCGTTTGCGGGGTAACAGGGATCAGTATTGTGAATTATTTTTGCGTGAAACTCTAGGTCGAGAGTTGAACTTTAAGAAAAGTCCGGCTGGCCCAGGCGGACCCCGCCGTTTTAACGGTCAAAATCGGACTCGAAGTTGGGGCATTTCCCTTGATTTGTCAGATGTTGGCGGTATTTCGCGGGACTGATTGTGTGATTTCTACCCTTGTTTTAAGAGTATAATGTTGTGGCTTGGCTTGTTCCTTTTACATCTTAATGTTTTTGTGCTATGTCTTTTTGTAGTGCGTATGTCATTCGTTTGTTTGGCAGATGTTCAAGATTTTGGATCCTGCTTTGGATGCTAGTCCATTAAAGATATCATTTAATTTACAGGGAATTTTCACTTTCAAGGTCACTGCCTGTCTTGAATTGTTATCTCTAACAGAAATTTACCACTCTTGGATCGTATGTTATTGTTCAGTCATCTATGGCCGATTGTTTTTGATCTCCCACTTCTTTATGCCTGTTTTTCTTTGAATGTTGGTAGTAGTGGCAGACTATACATCAATAAATAATAAGTGTTTCATGTGTATAGCTACGCATAATTGTCAACCCAGAACCAGCCAATGTGTTTGAAGCAAATGCTGAATTACCAGCTGGTATTTTAAAAGACTATGGGCTTGGAATTAACTTTGCTATATTTCCCAATAACTAAATTTATCCACTTACACCGTAGTGATCAAACAAGGAAAGCTACAGCATGGTGCTGTTTAGGATATTGAATTTAGAATGGAATAGACCGAAACAGAAATCATTATGACATAATGCAAGTGACTACTTAGAAAGCTGCATGGCAAGCCCAAGATTTAAGAGTCACTGCAAGTGTTCAATATAGTGCATCTGCTTGTATTTTAAAATGTTGTTACAATTTAGTTATCGCAGTCAAAACATCTCACTATAGATGATCTAGGATACAACTACATGCTAGATTATTCTGAATTCAGTTGTCACAGTCATTACGAGTCGACACAAGGAAGTGCTGTGGAGACTGTTTTTGGCAAAATGTTTAATAGCCACTATAGAAAATGTTAATATCAGTGCATGACCATTGTGTTGTTGACCACAGGACTTGCCGTAAATAATAAATTTTAAACTGGCAGATATTTCATATGACCTACATAGTACTGTTCTGGGTAAAGAGCTCCCTTAAGTTTACACAACTCACTTTGAACCTGAAACTTCAGCAGAGGTGTGGTATGAGGATATGCAATGAAGGCAGGTGAGGACCATGAGCTATTCATTCATTGCCAATTGACCCTGCCTATCATTCACAATCTTTCAGTTTACTAATTTATAAGTGAACTTATACATTAGTAAATTATAACTTATATGTTAGCCGCTGTTACCAGAATATGGCTTTTGTGCTGTTTTGCTGGTTTTTTTGTTGTGCTTGTCAGTACTTTGCAAATATTCAGTTTAAAAAACATACTTTGGAATTGAATTATTATTTGCAAGTAAATATAAGTCAGTTTTTTTTTTTACATCTCCCATCTGCAATTTTAGTTGCAACCACTTTAAATAGCACGAGGTATATTATTTGTCCAAAGCGTTCATTTCATGTAACTCAACCAAGCCTTGTTTCCATTGAGCCCGATTTTCCCTTTTACATGGCCAGCCACATCTACTGAGAACCCAGGAATGGGGCACTTGGAGCAGATACACGTTAAATCCAACACCTAAGCACTAGGTGAAGAGAAATCTCAAACTCTCACCAGTTTGAACATTGATATTGCCAGTGGCAATGTCTGAGGCAAAGTCATTTGCCTTTTACTTTAAATGCATTCAAGGAAGTTGAGCAAGACCAAAATCGTGTTATCCCATTGTCTACAAAATAGATCCACACAGCACACATTTAATCCTGAATTTGTAAGCTAGTTGAACAAGAATTTGCTGGAAGTGTGACCTGGTACAGGGGACGAATACAATTACCTTTTACCACTTATATTGAAGCAAAACATACCCTACTTCTCCCATTAAGCTTCTAGCTTCTTAATTCCATTTATTGCAAATTATTTTTATTTTGAAAGAGCCATAGCTCATTAGCAAGTTGTTTATGATTCTTTTTGGTTGATAAAGAAATACAGCGGGCGAAACTCGATTAATCAAGCTTTACACAAGTTTTCAAGGACAAAACATTGCTTTGATTCCGAATTATTCACCCTTTTCTACGTAAGTTTTACCAACCTCAGCTCTCTTATCGTCCAACAAAACCATAATATCTGTCAACAACCATGTTGTTGGCCAGCGATACACTGATACACTTTATATGCAAGTCGAGATGCCTAAGAAGGAAAGGTAGGTTCAATTCCGGCATCGAATTCGAAGAGGTCAGAAACGGAAATAATTTATCTTTCAACCGTAAAGATTCGATGAACCGCGAAGCTTCGACTCCAAAAATCATCTGTTCAGCACTGAAACTGGTGGCTTTGTGAATCGAGCAGAAGTCATCTACAGCTATTACTGGGCCTGCGGAATATCTCATATGGATGTCATTCCAGATTTCTTTCAGCATCGGATGCGAGGGAACCTCCTATAAGTCATATTTCCACATCACCATCAGCGCGTGGAGATGTTTGCCGTTCAGCGATCAGATGAAAATGAGCTCCAGGGAAAATTTATCCTGGCATGCTTTCCGAGTCGTGTCCAACACTGCCTGACCGGTGGTGAGTGGTGCGTCAAGATGACGAACTGGCGCTAAACTAGACCTCTTGAGGGTGCATGATGCATAACGCTTGTTCTGTGAAGAATTAAAATAAAATACTGTCCAGGAGTATTAAATAAGCAACTTTGGGTATGCTTTTCTGTATATTTACTTCACAACAAGTGAGACTTCTAACCAGTTGCTTTCTATTTAAAGCAAAGGAACCAAAGATATTATATTACAACAAAAGCTTCAGAAACTCTTTCATGTGTAAAGTAAAATCACTGGAGAATTAAAAGCACTGCTTATTATTTTGTAGCAACTGCTGAAATAAAACGTTCAACGTGCTTAAACAATCTAAGGAAAGCCTTTATGATTCCGATCATCGCCACAGTTTCTACTTAGTAGTGAGAATTTCAATGTCCTACATCTGCCTTCGCTTTTTTAATTAATTTCCGGTATCCTAACTTTGATAAATTCCTGATAATGTACGGGAGTGTGGTCGACCAGCCGAATAAGCTTTTAACGTGATTACACTTTGTTGATTTTTGTTCATTAAATGAAAGAGCAAACTAGATACCAGAACTATTGTCGAAAAGCACAACCTTAAAAATAACACTGGTCGTTGTTGAATGATATTTTTGACAGAATATCATTAACGTTGATAGGCTCCGTCGGGCATTTGCTAATGACGTTTTCTGGTTAATTAGGTTCTAATTTTTTAATCTTAATTAACTTCTCTAAGTAATCTTTTTAAATTATATACATATTTTATTATATATTTTTAAGGGTTTTTTACCCCCCACCCTCCTTTTTATTTTTTTTTTATTTAATGTCTTGCAGTGATGGGAGCATGCCTCCCTTTGCAAGAACCCCATAATGTAGATGTAGATGTAGAATATGGGCAACTTTTCACGAAGTCTTAGTGTCAGACGAAACAACAGTTAAGTTAAGTCACTTTTGATGGAAACACTTTCTTACAAAAAAATTAAGTGTGTTGAAAACTCGAGGCCATTCAGTCGAGATTAAGTCCGTGTCCATAAATATGGAAAATTCGATTTCGCTCACATTTTTATGGTAGATAGGATAGGGCATGACAAAAACTACTGGGTAGTTTTTTTGGCAAAATATCCTTTTGTTACAAAGAAATATGCAAATTACCAAATCCGTTAAAATCGTCATTTGACGCACCATTTTATTAAACAAGTTTGAGAGCCTCGCATGCAAAACCACATCATTCTTCCGTCTTTAAAACACTCAAACATTTTTGTGCAATGTTTGAATGTGTACTGGGTTGATTGTAGAAAATGTTGCGTTGTCTTTTTAGGTGCAAAATAATTAAATTTCGACGACATGTATTTCATTCACTTAAAAGTACTTCATGAATATAATTAATTTTCACCATGTGCGAAGCCTTCAAATGGATTAACCTTCTCATGGTTGAATCGCAGAAGGATGGTCTGCAGATTCCTGTGAAAATTTCTTTGGGCAAATGATTGTGAGCGATCTGAGAGCTTTTGGGTTGGCCGCTTAACAGAGGTTGGTGTACCTTAAATATTTTTGGCTATCGGGTTATAAATTTCTTGGTGAACATGGAATCAATTCAAGACAATCATGATAGACGTGTGTTTGAATTATCACTCGTCACGTTCAATTTCAGACTCTTATCTTAAATTTTGGGTTGCCGCCGGCTTAATAGGGGCAAAGACAATAGAGAAACCCTTATCGGAACGACCAAATATACACATATTATCCATCAGTCTATCATGCAGAACTCAATCAAGCAAACAATATTTATTCAGTAAGTTTGGCTTTGCATTTTGGATTAGATCGAGCTAGTTCTGCGACTTCCCGTGTTTTAGTCCTTTATATGCCAGATAAGAACATAGTTTTACGGATGCTAGAGGCCGACGCGAGATCTTAACAAGTTCTAATGTAATTTGGATCTTTCAATATCATCTAATCTGTTAGCAAACGGATCTCATAGCAGTTTGATGACTTGCTTGAAATAAGTTTGCAAAAATGCTTGACGTCATGGATAATATATCGGACCGATGTATTTAAAATATAAGTGCTTACATTTAGAACGACTGCAACGTTTGGGGTCTTAAAAAGGGTAATGATTACACAATAACGCTTCTTTTGTCTGGCAGGTTATTTCCCTGTCTTAACTTTCACAATGGATTTTGTGAATGACGTAGTGGTCCTCAACTCCACTCTTCAACATAAAATAGCCGCATTTTTGCACAAGAAATATACTTTGTGATATAAAAAATATGTGTGGGAAGTTAGTATTAAACCTCCAGTAACTTGTCACAGATATTTATTTAAATAAAGATATTGATGCATTGTATTAGTGTTTCATTTGAAACTTCAACGAACGTGCGGTACACTTATATTTTTTTGTCAGTTTTTAAGATTACCACAGCAACCAGTTGTATTCAAACCAAAATAAAGTTTACAACTTCCGTTTTCGTCGCTATCGCGAATGATTTAAACGGTCTGTTTAAATTGAAGCCGATCGAATTCTTCCTGAAAAGTGAAAACTGAAGTTAAGTCTATTATCTTGATCATGGATGTATTATAAAGCGTACTAATGATGAACACAAATCACGGTGTATTTACATGTTCGTACCGTACACGCAAGTCAGTGGTCTGATTTATTTTATCTAATACCTCATGAATAAAATGCGGACGGCAGTCATTTCTTTTGGAAATGTTGTACATTGTTAACGTTTCACGTAGAATTCGTACTTACCTGTCTGGCTTCTCCCTTCGACTCTTATCTCGGCTGGAGCTCTCTATTACGTTCGATTCACTCCGCTGACCCAACTAGCTCCCTATAAAACCCTTACCTCGGCTGAGCTGTTACTATGCGCCTCGATTCGCGCCAATGACCCCTTTGTTAGACCCTCTAAAATGGCTGCCTCAGTTGAAATACTCGTCTACGCTCCTATTTAACTTTGGTATCAAAGTGTACTTTTGATTGCAGTTTATTCAAAATGCGTTTACAACTGCCCAGACATGTTCCGCATAAATTAAGAAGTTTCCCACGCATTTTATTCATGAGGTATTAAAGACAATAACTTATGACGTGATCTACGTTAATTAGATACCACAGCAATTTAATCAGGAAGCACATCAAATTTCCAGAAACCGGGGTGCCTTCTACACTGTTCATTATAAACTGATTGATAGTGCATATTTTCGGAATGATTCAGGGGGAGCTTTGATGATTGCATGTAAAGAACACCCACTACGAGAACTTTAAAACAGAGACGATACATCGAACACCATGGAATGAAACGAAAGAGAAAATGAATTATTATTTATCCACACAGCTAGCTACGTTTTCAGAACACCTCCTTCACCATGTGAAGGCAGGAGACGAAATGGTAACGGAGAGTTGTCAACTGCATTGCGGAGCAAGAGTCCTCCATGAAACGCTTCTCAAACTAGTACCCAGTGATAAATATTTTAGCGCGGTTCAAGAGTTGTTGTTCCAAAGCAAGTGTCGAAACATTGCAGTGGTACAAGTCGACAATGCACTAGACGTGGAGAGGGAGAAGTCAAGACAACTTGCATTTGCTGGCGTGACAGTCAAGAGTTCCAACAATTTGAACTGTAAAAACGAGATACAGCTTTCAGTTTCTTTTTCAACCCGGTTTATTTCAACCTACTACCAAAATGCCTTAATTAAATACCTACTGCAAATTGATAACTACAGTAGATAAATAATACAAACTCTTTTTTACTTCCATCTTTTATGAGACAAGCGGAATAGTGCAAATTGTCCACAAGTTCATGACAACTATTGTCGTGATCTAGATTATAGGGCTTATCTTCGGACTTGCCAATAATACATTGTAGACTACAGCTACTGGATATCACAAACCAATGCCTTAAAATTCTTTCTGCAATGGTATCTTGGTTAGTAAAGTGATCACACACTAATAGATACTGGCAGGCCATGGTCTAAGAGACGGGAGCTTGTCCTCACTTTCGAGACCATAACGTTGGAGGCTATACCGATATTTTTAAGCTAGTAACAATTTATAATTTGTCAAAACTATACTTGATACAGTTTAGCGAAATCGACACGACCGTACCGTGTTATTTATTTTGTCCTGCTTCAGACGACGCTCGCAGGTTCCAACCGTTTACTTTGTCTCGGTGTTTGGGAATGATCTTTCAAACTGGGTCCGGTGCTGCGTTCTAAGAAATGCACTTTACGTAGCCTTGGGGATCAAGGGCGATAGAATCACAGCTCTCGCGCTGTGACAGACCTGGCCTGCTAGAGACACATTGCTCTGTTGCTTCAGCTGTGCGTGATATCAAACTGTTATCAGACGGGTCGCTTGGTTCATGAACGGGTGAATTCAAAACAGCTGACGAAGAAGGCCCATCAGGCAGCATGTTTGTATCAGATGCAGGACTCTCTGGCTGGTCTTCCGATAGCCTTTCGCCTTCGGAGGCAATAAATGTTATGTAGCCATGAGGATCAAGGGCGATTGAATCACAACTCTCGCGCTGTCGTAGACCCGGCCTGTTAGAGTAACTTTGCTCATTTGCTTCAGCTATGGGTGGCATCAAATGGGTATCAGACGGGCTCTTAGGCTCAGGAGGTGGTGAGGGTAAGTTGCTATATTGGTGCTCCCCTTTCTCGTAAGCAGCTGCTGAGGAAGGTCTATCAGGCTGAGTCAATGGCTTGTCCTTAGATGGCCTTTTCTCTTCAGAAATTGGTGGAGGTGGAATTACAAGAGATGCGCGTTTCTTTTCAGGAACGTCTGGTACCCCTCTGTCTGTAGAGGAGATTCCTGCTACAAAATTGGGTGGAGTAGTGTTCATGACAGCGCCCGATGTTCTTCTGATTGGAGACACAGGAGGCTGTGGATATCTGCTGGACTCTATCTCGCTCCTTTTCTCAGGATATGATGTCGGATAGCTTACAGATCTAGGAATGATTTGGGTGGAAGTCGTGGATGGTTTCCTTGCAGGTGGCAGGGCTGGAGGTTTAAACCGGGCTCTTATTTCATCATAAGGTGATGGCCACTGAACAGAAATTACTGAAGGTTTACGGGAAGGCTGCAACTCATCTGGATCGTCATAATCCTCATCAGATGCAAGATCCACTGGTTCCGGAAGAGGTGCCGGAGGACGAGTAGCAATATCTGGATTTTCAGGATCGATAATCTGTCGTGTTGAAGCGCTCTTGTTTTTGTTCATGGGTGGTCCGCCTAGGTTATGGCGATGTCTTATTACCTATAGAAGTAAATTGGAAAAGGTTTGTATGTTTAGAAAACTTAATTCTAAATGCCAGTTGATCCATTAAAAAACCCAACTCATTAGGAGCATATCTCAGTAAAAAAGGTGGCTTCCCTAGTGTTGGTAACACTCAGCACCATCTTACCTTAATATAGCTTTTTCATCCCTCACACACACACAAAAAAAACAAAACAACAAAACTCCACTCATTGTCATATGTACGCCTACATTCGACCACTTAGACATGCAACTCTGGATCCTATGATAGGCAGGAAAGAATTGACTTACCAAGATCGTTAATATCACTATTAGAGCCACAACAGCAGTGCAACCAATCACAGTTCCAACAATAACTCCGGTCCGTCTGCCTTCATCGTCACCGACAAATTTATTTCTGGTTTTGTTAACTTGCTGCGGTTGTGACGTTACCTTTGGACCCTCCAATGGACATTGTTCCTGATCAGCTGTGCATAGATTAACAAATCAAATTGACGACTGTTGATTTATAGATTCTTATTTTTGCCTTATGCATTGTTGACTATATCGGGAGGAAATTAAATAGCCATATTACAAGTCACAAGGTGATATTAATAGCCTTTGCATTTGCTACAAGAAACGCTGAGGCTGAAAGACGTCTTCGGGTATTTACATGGTATTACCTTCTCTGCCTCTATAGCACACTTCTGAACTAGCGCAGTAAGGTTGATTTAATGGTACATCATCTTTGTCGTTTTTACACCAATAGCAGCCAACGACGCCTTCACATGCTTGCGAACTGTTTCTTTCACTGCAGCGAGGATCAAAACATTTTTCTAATCCTGGCGTAGGATCTTTGCATATCTTTTTAGGGACTGGCGAGTTCTGATTGCTCGTTGGTTGTATTTCAGGTGCTGAGGGTGGGCAAATAGGATCGCTTAAAAAAAACAAAAACAAAAACAAAAAGAAGGGTTAATACTCAGTCACTGATAAACGTGAATCTTGCCTCCGCGTTTTTACCATTTAATCTACATGTGCCTGTCACTGGCAAATTAAGGGAGTTATTACATCCACGTAGGTCTTTTTTATCAAATGCAAAATCATCCCGAGACAGATATTAGATTCCTAAGAATCGTGTCATGGTAGGGCTTGTTTAATCATCAGCAACGTGGAAAGTGAAATAGAACAAACATGTTTGTGGGAAAGTGATTAATTATTCCCTATTTACAACTGTTAACTATAACAAAAGTCTCATTGTTTTACATTATCCTTTAATACAAAAAGGTACATGCATGTCTTGTTAGGTCTTGAAACAGAATCTTCTTTCAACGAACGTTTTGTTTTCAAATTTGCGATTTTCAAACAATTTGCTAAAATGCATAACAAACCTGCTGTCGAGGAATTGACTGCGACAGTAACGGAAGTCCAAGGGGGAGGTGCAAGGGCATTCACACGTCAAGTTGAATAGAGAACATTCCCTATCTAAAGAACAGGGGCAAGGCTCTGTAGAGCAGAAGGATTCTCTTACAGCAACCCCTGCGAATGAACATTGACAAAAGTATTAATAAAGTCTGACTGATCTACTGACTCTTCAGGTGGCTGACAGATTGAAAGAGAGACAGAGAGACACACAGACAGACAGACAGACAGACAAACAGCCAGACAGATAGACAAACAGTGCGCTGTACAGACAAATATTTTAACCTGGGTAATCTTATGAAAAACGAATATACAAAAATTATTTGCAAACCTATATAGGCATTTGTTCCTATAATTTTTCCCAGCTGGTATTTGGAACATCTTCCACCATTTCCGAGAGCATCGACTCCACCTGATGGTAAACTGACTTCGTAAAAGCTTTGCCTTTGAATCTCTTCCAGGTCACGGCATCCCATTTTTCTCAGGTACCCTTTTTTGATGAGGTCTTCTGCAACGTACTTGTCCTTCTCCGTGATGTGCACGTATTCAACATCTGATGCTGCAGCTGATGAAAGCAAGAAGTCTTCGTGCATGATAAGGAAGCCAGCGCTGTCCATTACGAAACAGGAATAGGTCTGTGTATCTTTACACTTTGGGTAAACCTCGGTGAGTAACCTGTAAAATAGACATAAAAGTATAGTTTTATATTGTGCTATATAGATAAACGCTTTGGGTGAAAATTTGGCAAGATTTGAATTGATTGGCCAACACATGTGATAATAAATTCTTACCTGTGGAAATAAGTTAGTGGAAAGTCAGCCCCCATAACTCCAAGAACTTCATCGTTTGTGTGATGTATATGACTCGGTTCTCCTCGATACAGCGCCCGACCAGCGGTAATCACCACTCCAGCTCCTCCCGAATCCAAATACGGAGTTGTAAGAGTTAACAAACCGGTGTGGGCCAAAGCTGTATAATACCTGAAGAAAAAGTAGTAAATTTTAACCATTGGTTAAAAATGAAGGCGCTGGAAGTGGAAAAAATTTGCATTGTGGAGAATATTTATTGCCTATCAAATAAAATCGAGAACAAAATTGATTTTAATTTGTTAAGGCTCAATTTGACCTCAAAAGTCTGTTATTCCGCCCTCGTGCATATACTCTAATTGGACGCTCCTGTTCCATTACAAATCTATTTATCTGATTGTTCTTTCATCATCGACTATTCGCTGGTAGACCACTATCACATACGCATGTCCAGGATAGGGAAATCAATCGTGTGCCTGGTTTAAGAAATCAGATACACTCGCACTCTTTTTCTATAAGCAATAGAAAAAACACCCGTGGCGTTGGAAATATACAGTGATACTATACTAAAGCAAGTGTTTAAAATCAACTTTTCAGTACAGCCTTTTTTGTGACGACATATTCTGCTGGAATCGCCCCAGAAAGTACACTAAGACGATTCCTAATGAGTTATTCTTACCAAGGTCTCTGTCTTGGGTCGTAACCTTTGTCTTCCACACTACCTGGAGTTGTTCTAAAAACTCCATTTGATGTACCAATGTATCTCCAGACCAAATATTGCGTGAGTTCCGTTTTGTCACGCAGCCACAAGTCTTCAACCTGCCAAGTCGCAGTCACTGTGTCCCGGATACCGCTCTTCAATCCTGGATTTCTTACTGTTCCTGAGTCGTCTTTCATGTAAGCAGTTAGCAGCTGCACGTCAGCCTTTGTCTCATCTTTGCCTATATACTCGTATGGGTCTAAATAGGCTCCCGGAGCAAACTTTACCACAGTGGTGTCTATTAGAGAAAATGTATTATTAAACCTCATTCGGTCATTTTCGTTTTATAACAAAGTCTAATTTCTGAGGCTGTTGCTGCTTGTTTTTAGTGAGTTGTGGAGTACGGTGCCGTATTTAGAGCTCGATGCTCTAACTGCCTGTGAATGTCTCAGATTGAATATGTCCTCAGTGTCTTCCTAGTATTCTTGTCAATCTAAGCTTAGCCAGACATTCTTACAACAACAGCTTGTTATGAAAGAAAGTGCGAATGGGTGGCGCGCTGACTGTCACATTAACAGCTTTCTTTTTTCTGTATTTTACAGTAATTCGTCCATCGCCACCTTTATCTGAAAATATATTTTGGGGAATCTGCCGGACACAAAACAATAGCCATTCGTTAAAGCCTATGATTATCTTTAACCTTATTTGCTTTCGTCTCTCGTTCTAGTGATACAGAGCACACGTCACTAAACGCATAATCCACCAATTGGGCGGTTAAATGGGCCGGCTATCTTTCAATACTTCTCTCAGACACATCTCACTCAACCAAGATACAAGTATCATGGCAGCAAACAAATTTTGAATATGAAGGTTACATCAACTAGGTGAGTGCTGCTGGGTTTTCCAGCCTGCAGAACTTTAGCTAGGGAAGAGATTCGTAAAGGAACAGGTCCCTTGGATATCCCTGTGGGATATCAAAATTGGTTTCTTTTGATGAGTGGTGCCAGCTGCCCAAATGCCGCTCAAATGCAGGTAAAGCTATAAACGTAGAAAGCAGATTTTAGCTTCCTCCTTACTCAGTTCAGTTCCCATCAGATTGGATAGATTCAGATCGTGAGGAAGGTCTTTATTTTGCAAGGCATTTAGTGACCGCTTTGCTCAACCTACCTTTAGCAGCATGTGTCCCAAACTGAGAACACGGCTTCTCCGGATAATTCAGGTCAATTCGGTGATATTTAAACGTGTAGTCTATAGAAGAACAACAACGAAACCACAAAATCAACCAGTTAAAACGTTTGACGAGTTATCAGAGCAATATATACTTGCTTCAGTCCGTCCTTTTCACTTAGGCTGACGTCATGTGTAAGTGCACGTTTTCATCGATCTTTGTTTAACTGGGAAACGTGCATGCACTTGATAAGAAGGGACTATATTTTCTGTTTCCGAAAATATTGCTTTAAACCGTCGCAGATGTCACAAATAATAATAATAAAAATAATAACAGTGATAATGACAATATTCATAATAATAATGTTCATAAGAATAATAATTATAAATTTATATATAGCACTAATACTATAAAATATTCAAAAGCGTTCTGCATATAAAAAGAAGCTAACAAAGTAAAACAAAGGTCTATAAAAAGCATAAAATGTGCTAGAAACACAAAAATATAAAAGGGCTTATGTAACTAAGATGTACAAAAATTATAAACAGTCATAAGTGATATGTCTTCCCTCGTTTTTTAAAAATGTCCAAAGACGAGCTTGATCGTATGATTACGGGCAAATTGTTCCGTAAAAATAGACCGGAACGATAAAAGGCGCGGTCACCAAGTGTAGTGAGAATCTCATATTAGCCTTGTGACAGAGGAGATCCTTTATGTATTCTTGAGCCTTGAACATATGAAACCATTAACTTTAATTGATCTACTAGGAACTGCAAATGATTGATGTATTCTTATAAAAAAACTAACCTGCAGGAATTTTGAGTGAGGTAAGTTGATCCTCAGCATGGGAAACAGGTACAACCACACCCACAGAGAAATCAATTCCTACTAATGGCCTCCAGAAGTATCTGGAATTAACTTCTTTTACTGTTACTCCTTCTTTCTCTTTTCCCCCTCTTGGCAGAAATCGTTTAGCAACAAATGTTTTCGATCCAGATTTTCCACTAGGAAAGAACAAAATGGATGCACCTTGCTAAATTCAAGAGTGTCACAATATCAGCTTTCAAGACGGGAGGAATGTCCTTTACCCAATATCAAAATACTTTTTTTTTTTCGATTCCGGTCTGTGCTACGTATCAATAGGCAAGGGTATATTCTACGGGAGGCGCTGTGGAGCAATATTGAGCGCAACAAGGAAGTGAATCAGCAAGGAGCGTACTTTAAACCGTGAACATACCTTTTTATTGAATAGAAAACCTCTTCGAACTCTGCCTCTGGTTCCAATGTCCTTATGTCCAGAAAAACGGGGTCCCCGTACGCATCGGTTGGAGCTGGAAGGAGCGGGTGAATTAATGTCCTTCCAGAGTTACTGATCATAAACGCATAGGTGCTTTGACCTTGATTAAAGAACGTGATATCTGACAACAGATCATCCATGTTGATATCAGTGCCTGCCACGCCAATAAACTTTCCTTGATGAAAACAAGGGAGCGTGATCGACATAAGAAGTCCTAAAAATGAAGATAAAGAATTCATGTGCAGTATTTCAATAACCGATAACATGGGTATATTGTTAATAATAGCCCTTTACACAGTTAATTTTTCTCATTTGCATTACAATGTAATCCAACGTGGATGCGAGAAAGTTTCGGGCTAAAACTACAAAATAGCCCGAAATTGCCTCATTTACATGCTCGATTTTACTGTAATGCAAATGAGCAAAGGTAACCGTGAAAACGGCATTTGTTGGGAAGTCTTGAAGCCTTTATGAAAAGTAAAGTGATTCAACCTACAGCAACAATGCCTGCTAATGATGACTGGTTTGTTAGATATGATACGGAAAGTTAATAACGAACACTCTAGTCAGTGTACTGTCAATTTTTATCCCACTGGCGCAGTTTGAATCACGCATTTTCAATAAAGAAACACTTTTTGCTATTATTTTAACCGGCACTGGTGCAGGATCTATATGATGCGTTTCATTTTCCTGATATATTGCTTCCGATCAAGACAGGTTTAGGAATGACTATGGCTTCCGCAATTTTCTTTCTGGTTTTTTAACGCGCGCAGTCGACGATTTGAGATTTGGGAAAATGAAACAGCTGCAAACAGTCCATTATACACTATAAACCATAGTGGTAAGTATGAACTGTTATGATGAATATATCCTACCTGTTCCAAAAGCGTCAACATAAGGCACAGACACCACAGGGTCAAGCTGCTTTCCCAGTGCGAATAAATTATAATACATTCCCATTTTAATTCTTAGGTTCTTGATGTCTTCGACATAAGTGTATTCTCCACGCTACAGAGATAAGATAAGAGCTGATTAGATGCATTCACAAGTTAGAGCCCGGTCAGCCCGGTTAATGAATTTATTGATGTTGATTGATGGCTTCAACTATAAACACAGTTGACAAGCGGTGGTGCAAATTTTTAAAACGGCAGTTTTAGTTCAACGTCTTTTTGGCCAATATCTGATGGCCTCAGCTGAACTTCTGTATTTCGGAGGTGTCCGAACCATAGAAGTAACTAAGGATGATACGAATCATGGTTTCCCTGAAATGAAGTTCATAGGTTGAAACAAATAGCTACATAAAGGTTTCTGTATCGTGGAGGTGTCCATTAAGAAAGCTTCCACCGTATTGGTTAAGCAATAGGGGGCTTTAGCAAACTACGACGGCGACACTAACGAGAACGTCACAAAACAAAAGGTTTAACGAGCAAAGCAACGGTTCTGCACAAGCGTTTTGAATCTTGGTACATTTCATATACCCGTCATCTGCAAAACAAGAACGTGAAATGACCAAGTTCCCCTTTTTTGGGGGAAACGTGAATCGCAGTTTTCGTATCTTCCCTTGGAATTAAAAGCATTCATTTCATATTTAACCAGAACAGATGACACAGTCGCAACATTCAAAGGTAAAATATGAATCAATTTTTTGCAAGGCGTCCTCCTCGGTGTTGCTGTCGTCATTATTAAAACTCCCTAATATGTCATGCAACGTGTCAAACAGGCGAGTGTCGCAACATCTCTGCCGCAGATAGCGGTTAACGATATCATTTGAACTAACACTTCATTTATTACCGTGATGTCTCCGACAGAAGTGCTTGCAGGTGCACCATATTTTGCTGTGTTTTGCTCGGCGATGTCTTCCAGAATAGTCTGATTCACTGCACTGCCAAATCCATACGTTAGAATGATGACCGAATTGTTAAGGTCAAAGTTTTTATCTCTTATGGTATGGAAAATCAGTTCCTTGTTTTCATCTGAAGGTGCCCCATCAGTCAGAAATAGAATGACTCTTTTCTTCTTCTCTCCCGGCTCTTCAGAGACTGAGCCTTTCAGTAGACTGAAAGCTTTTTCAAACGCCAATCTGTATTGAGTTTGACCTGTAAATCAAAAAGAGCACACGCAGTAATTACACTTCACAGTTTTTAAGGGGTGACATTATCGAACGTGTCCGAACGGTGTTTGGGGGTGAAGTTCATTTGGCGAGGCAGGCATTCGGGGGAACTCTCATATGACAAGGTAGGGGATGCTTAACGGAAAATTTGATTTAAGGTTACAGTATACCTTCAGGGGTGTCTCGCGCGCAAGCGATGTAGCGCGTGCAGTTTAAACTGTAGATACCTAAACCCCTATATCAAATTAAAGCTTATGGAGCTGGCTATCAAACTATACCAAGAAATTTGAAAGAAAATGAATTGTTAAATTTTTCACGACCACTAAATGCGAGCGCCCGAATCACCTTTCGAAAGCTACAAGTCAAAGCGAATTTCGTTTTTCGCCAATTTAATTTTTTCCTCGGTGTCAGGGCCCAAAGCGCTTAAAAAAACGTGTCTGCGTTTTGGCATATTCAATTGCAGTAAAAAGTTACAGAACATTTTCGAAATAGGATTAAAAAAATGTGGAGTGATCGTACGAAAATCGCTCTCGAAGAAAAAGTATTTCGTAATTAACAATTCCCAGACACGCTTTTGTAGTTTATATGTTAAACTAGCCACTGTCCAAATTTAAGAGCAATTGAACAAATTCCCTTTGAGTTATAACTCTTTAAAGTGTCTGCTTCAAGTGAAAAAATTTATTCGAGAAAACAGCGTTAAGAAAAATTTTCTGCTTCGCAAACAAACTCCGCCCACAAACGCCTTCAACTGGGTTCTCAGATAACTAAGCCAATCAGTGCAGGGAAAGTTTACTACCGTTAACCTCCTGGTGAAATTTACGCGCGAATCTCTAAAAAACTCTTGTGTTTCGCAATGCGCTCAAGGAACCGAAGGCAGAGAGAGAATTTTTCTGTAGTTCGGTTTTTCTTGAAGCTGGTCTGGCAAAATGGGGAAGACTAAAAAGGATACGAACGTTAGAGTGGCTGAGCGAAGAAAACAAACAAAAGAAAGCGCCGAGAGCAACTGTGTGTGGGCAACTTTGCATGGATTATACTTCAAATGGTCTCAATGAGTGCGACGATTCGTCGATATCGGACTCATCGTTCTTCGCTGTTTTCGCTTTTTCGAACCGGTCCATGGTTTAAACGTGGTCTATGTTTACTTATAACTTAATAGAGACACGCCTAATACCAAAAAAGCTGGGTAGTCAGAACAACAATGCTGATCAACTGAGTAGTCAATTCGTGACATCCATATAGGTAATTTCCGCGAAAATCGTCTCCGTTGATTCCATACGCGCCATAGGGCTGTCAATCAAGAGGTAAACTTTTACTTCCGGTGAAAACGTAAAACCGCCATTTCTCCGCCAATATTTAGTCTTTTTCAAAAATTTTTTTCAGAAATTAGAGATTATTCCTCGACCACTATTTTGACCCAAAAATCCAAATATGAAGAAAATTGCCGACCCGAAGGTATACTGTAACCTTAAGTGCTTAAAGGAAACCAATCCAGGCGTGGCTCGAGCTTTATTTGACCACTAAAAGATATCACTTAAAATAGAATTGACTCCATTACCAGCCGCTGTTCGGGAAAGGAGCCCGGGCTAGTATAGACCAGAGTCGAGAGACCGGCGGATAACGAGCCTAAAAACAAAATTAAGAGCGTTATGTTACTATTATTTCTTCGAGTGCACCCTTAACGATACTTGGACAGCTAAAACTAGTGCCGTCTTATCGAATCCTTGATTTACACCCTTGATTTATACATGACTGATCTTTTGTCTTACCATGAGGCACCAGCCCATCGACATAACTTTTCATTTTTCTGATATTTGTAGGGATTGCCAAAGCTAACCCTTCACTGTAGCAGCGACTTTTGCCTCCAACATCTCCTGGAGTGGAAGCGTAATTGTTAAATGCCACGATACCAACCTACAGAAATAAATTAATATGATAAAGGTCTGACAGTACACATGAAGCCCAAATGCATCAGTCACGTATCGTCATCGCTATGAGGTCCCTGGTTTGGTCGTTACAATTACAATTCATAACCTTTTTCGCCACAGTGCGGAGGAGGGATGGCGCAGTGGTGAGTGCTCGCCTCCCCTTTAATGTCACTCGGATTCGATCCCGACCCCTGCCAGAAATGAGTTGAGTTTGTTGTTGGTTTTCGCCTTCTCCAAGGGTTTTTCTCCGGGAATACCGGATTTCCTTCATCCACAAGAACCAACACCTCCAAACTTCCAATTCGAGTTTAGGACCCGCATGTAAACATCAGGGGGTAGTTCAGGAAATAAGCCTGCGAACAGATATCATAACAATGGGACAAATCCGTTGCATGCCCCTGATCACCCACCTGGTCTTTTGGGTTCATGGTATCCAAAACTGTTTTCGCAGCTTCTTTGGCGATGTAAAGTTTTTCTCCTGTCATGGACGCACTTATGTCGACAACAAGCACCACATCTTTAGCTTCAGGGGTGGCGGTTTCCACGTAAAATGGTCTGTAACGGGGATCATACTTGTCACATTCCTCTTTGTCGTCAAACACTGGAAAGTTGGTCATGACGCCCTGCTCTGATCCAAAGTACTGCCACTTTATGAAGGGATACGTTTTCGAGATGTCTTTCATTTCCTTGAAAACGCCCTCGTCTAAATGGATTGGGTTTGGAGACGCGCTGCCTGAAATCTTCAAACAAACATTGTCGAGATCCACTCTTGAGTGAAATCTTACATCGTACTTCAAAGTCGATTTGTTGACGTGGCAGCATTCTGTTTGTGGTGCAGCTTTCGTTGACCTGGCATACGAGTCCTCGACTGCTTTCTTCAGGCGTTTGGCAACCTCAAACCTTGTTTTGAACTTGTCAGAGAGTTTCACCGCTAGATGTGGAGTGATGTCTTCTCCTTTTATGGTCCTTTTCTGATACTGAAGGCTGTCAAAATAATTCTAAGAGATAAAAAATATGCAACAGTTAGAACACTTCACTTAGAGGATATAATATGGCTCTTTGTGTGGGAGAAGAATGTATGCATATTTTAGTCCTCGGCGGGTGAGTATAAAACGAACGTCTTTGGAAACTTCCATGAATGTGGAAAATTTAGACAACAAATGACGAAACTGTCGGAAAAATAGTAATATTTCGGTAAGAGCTATACCAGAGTTCTACTTTCAAAGCAGAAAATGGCAGAAATTGAGCAAATAGTGAAAAATTATCTCCCAGTCGGCGTCAGCCGGAGAGTATTAAATGAACCTCTTTGGAAACGTGCAAGAATGTGAAAAAACTTTCGCGCCTCAGTGACTCATCATTTGCGTGTAACACAACTTAATCCAATCAGTCCTACTGGACGGATTTTCAAAAGTTAATAGCAAGCGAGTTATGAATAACTGGGTAAAACCGCCAAAAATATTTCGAAATAGTTTTTTTTAAACTAAAATTGTAAAACCTAATTAATACACTGCCAAAAGGAAGAAGTTTGAGAGATATTGAACGATAACGCTGCGACAAACTATTAACCGATTGGTAAATCTAATCAGACCTAAACGTTTGAAAAAGAAGATTAGAGTAACTGGAAAAAGTTTTGGATAGGGATTTTAAATTTGCGGAAAGCTTGTGTTCAAACCATTTTAAGGCTACATGTCCCTCACTCAAATCAGTATGACCAACAGTTGGACCGATATCATGCACTCTGACTTAGCAAAATTTCCTATTGTTCTTACCTGCATTTCATCCACTCCAAGGGCATCCCTCGCAAACGTTTGCAGCTCCCTTCCAATTTGAGTTGGATCAAGGAGGCTGGCACCAACTTCGCTTGATAGCAGAACGAAAACCGAAAGTAAAAGTACTGAGAAAGTTTCGCTTGCGAAGCGAACTTTTCTAGCATTCATCGTCCGCTCGATCATTCCGCTTACACGTCAACGCAGTTTTACCCACTTCGACCCTCAAAACAAGTTTAAATGCCCGGTGCGCCAGTTAAAATACTGCGTGAAAATACAGTTAATTAATTGTTCCGTTATTATGATAACGATTCTTCGTGGTCAGTGGTGCATTAAGATGATGAACTGGCGGTAAACAAGACTTCTTGAGGGTGTATGACGCATAACGCTCGTTCTGTGAAGGATTAAAATAAAATACTGTCCAGGAGTATTAAATAAGCAACTTTAGGTATACTTTTCTGTATGTTTACTTCACAACAAGTGAGACTTCGTACCAGTTGCATTTTATTAAAAGCAAAGGAACCAAAGATATTATATTACAACAAAAGCTTCAGAAACTCTTTCATGTGTAAAGTAAAATCACTGGAGAATTAAAAGCACCACTTATTATTTTGTAACAACTGCTGAAATAAAAGGTTCAGCGTGCTTAAACAATCTACGGAAAGCCTTTATGATGCCGATCATCGCCACAGTTTCTACTTACTAGTGAGAATTTCAATGTCCTACATTAGCTTTCGCTTTTAATTTCCGGTATCCCACCTTAGACTCCTGATAATGTGCGGGACTGTGGTCGACCAGCCGAATAAGCTTTCAACGTGATTACACTTTGTTGATCTTTGTTCATTAAATGAAAGAGCAAACTAGATATTAGAACTATTGTCGAACAGCACAATCTTAAAAATAACACTGGTCGTTGTTGAATGATATTTTTTGACAGAATATCATTAACGTTGATAGGCTCCGGCGGGCATTTGCTAAAATTTCAAAACGTTATATCAGGTTATGGGAAACTTTACACAAAGTCGTAGTGTCAGACGAAACAATAGTTAAGTTAAGTCACTTTTGATGGAAACACTTTCTTACAAAAAATTAAGTGTGTTGAAAACTCGAGGCCATTCAGTCGAGATTAAGAGAGAAACGTGTTAATTATTTGATGTCTATCATGCAGAACTCAATCAAACAAACAATATTTATTCAGTAAGTTTGGCTTTGCATTTTGGATTAGATCGAGCTAGTTCAGCGACTTCCCGTGCTTTAGTCCTTTATACGTCAGATAAGCACATAGTTTTACGGATGCTAGAGGCTGAAGCGAGATCGTAACAAGTTCTAACGCAATTTGGATCTTTCAATATCATATAATCTGTTAGCAAAGCGAATTTCATAGCAGTTTGATGACTTGCTTGAAATAAGTTTGCAAAAATGCTTGACGTCATGGATAATATATTGGACCGATGTATTTAAAATATAAGTGCTTACATTTGGTACGACTGCAACGTTTTGAGGTCATAAAAAGGGTAATTATTAAACAACAATG
Source organism: Orbicella faveolata (assembly GCF_042242905.1). NCBI lineage: Eukaryota > Metazoa > Cnidaria > Anthozoa > Scleractinia > Merulinidae > Orbicella > Orbicella faveolata. The sequence goes on along the minus strand of NW_028301578.1, from coordinate 15,145,761 downwards.
CTTCTTTTGTCTGGCAGGTTATTTCCCTGTCTTAACTTTCACAATGAATTTTGTGAATGACATAGTGGTCCTCAACTCCACCCCTCAACATAAAATAGCCGCATTTTTGCACAAGAAATTTACTTTGTGATATAGAAAATATGTGTGGGAAGTTAATATTAAACTTCCAGTAACTTGTCACAGATATTTATTTAAATAAAGATATTGATGTATTATATTAGTGTTTCATTTGAAACTTCAACGAACGTGCGGTACACTTATATTTGTTTGTCAGTTTTTAAGATTGCCACAGCAACCAGTTGTATTCAAACCAAAATAAAGTTTACAACTTCCGTTTTCGTCGCTATCGCGAATGATTTAAACGGTCTGTTTAAATTGAAGCCGATTGAATTCTTCCTGAAAAGTGAAAACTGAAGTTAAGTTTATTATCTTGATCACTGGGATGTATTATAAAGCGTACTAATGATGAACACAAATCACGGTGCATTTACATGTTCGTACCGTACACGCATGTTTACTGGTCTGATTTATTTTATCATATACTGGTCACACTGTCGACTTTACAGCGTAGTCTATTCTGAGGACTGATGAAGTACAACAAAGGTACGCTTTTTGGGGTCACGTGCGTTCGCAAGTCTTTACACGGACGCGGTTCAAATCTACACGGTTACATCCTTTCGAAACCGTAACAAAAAGTGCATGGTTTCGCGCCAAGCGGAAGCCGTTTTCAAAAAGACACTGTTATCCAAGTTTACACAGCACATGAAACCGTGTCGTTTTTTTAACGCTCCACTTTCGACAGCGTTTTCAAAAATATTCATTATTTATTCCACCGTCGCCGTGTAAGCGGATGGCGTAACCGTATCGACAAAGATGCAGTTACAAATGAAACCGTGTCCGTGCAAGCTCGTCTAATAAAACATCACTAGTAGTACTGGGTAAACACTCCTTCATTGGTTAATTATCTTTTTCTTCGGCTCTAGACGTAAAGTGTGGCACATTTGCAACATTTTGTTTAATTAAAGAAAAAAATCATTGATTTGCCTTTATCGGAAAAGCTACAGATCAGTAATTTGCAGCCTTTCTAACCGTCCTTACGAATAACGGCCTAATCAATAACTTCCTCGTGAATTTATAGCATTTTAAAGACCAAAATGTAACCTTTTTAACACACTTCGAGGTAAGGGCCAATCAAAAGAGTAAACTCTCATTTTTTTTTCAGCGATCAATGGATAGATGGATGACGAACAAACTGTGGTAGGTTCACTCTCTAAGAGATTGAACCTACCAGAGACCCTTAGCATTGAACTTTTAAATACCATTTTGCTTAGCTACCATTTCTTGAACAATACATTATCCCCTGTCGTATTGTTTTTGGGCTCAATACCCTAAAAGGTACTACAAAAGCTCCCACTGTGAACCTTTTGAGGCTGAATTCCCTTAGAGGTACTAAAACCATTCTTTTTTTTACCCCCTTAAAGGTACGACGAGCACAACTGCCATTTTTTAAATGTGAGTCAATCTCGTTGAAAGCTGGTTTTCACTAGCGCCGTAGTCGTAGGAGGCCTTATGACCTAGTGAAAATCAAAAATCGGAGTCGTTAGTGGAGTCCCAAGCTCAACGGAATAAGAGTCAGAAGAATCAGAACGTTTCCATTTCTTCCAATTCCGTTTACGACTCCGTCACTTATGATCATGTCAACCACAAGCCCCGGAATCGAGCATTGTGATTGGTTTATTCTTCCGCTTCCGAATCCGACAATCTAGTTTTCACTAGATCGTAAGCGGTGGTGTCATAAGCGGAATCGGTGGTCTGCTTCCCTCTCCGTCAGTTTAATTTTCACTAGAGCGTATCACTCTACGCTTCTGATTACGACTCCGACTACGACTCCAACGCTAATGAAAAACATCCTTCAGGAAGCGAATATAAAATTGCTAAGATGATTTTGGTCTTACGAAGGGTCAGGACAGAGCGTTTAAGTATCCCCCTATTAAGATATCTTCTCGAGTTGATGGTTTAAATAGATCATTCTGGTATAGCATGGTAGGCAATTTTTTTTGTTCTTTTTTTTTTATCGAGATAGGGGGTGTGGAGTGTAGAGCCTTTTTTTTAATTTCCTTGCCCAGTAATTGAGGGTCTCAATAGGGTCAAGTGATTTTTACGACTAACGGTTAATTAATTTTTCTACAGGTAACGGAAACCTCAAAAATTACCTAAGTATTTTTTTAACTATTCCATTGTTTATACCTTTAGGAAAGAGAGAGAGATAATGAACCAAACAAGGAGCGAAATCTGCCATTTGGCTATTTTAAAGCGCCTTTAAGGTGTCGGGACCAACCAAGTCCTTCTATTAATTAAACAATAAACTGCAAGGCTGATACTATACGAGAAAGACGTTTCAAGACACCAACATGACAAGAACCGATAAAGCAGGATCCCAACAGCGGACAGCTGTTTCGTCGTTATTGAGACTCGTCAGCACCGTGTAGCGAAAATATGTAACGCCAACCCAAGAGCCAACGCACGTAAATTGCAAAATGACCCGTTCACTCTATCAAGTTTCGTACTTTAAACTCGCTTGCACCCCGAAACACGCCCTGCCACATTACGTGTCTCGGGGCCGCAAGGAGACAAAGTGTCACGATTAGTGTCTCGAAAAGCAAAATTAAATGTGGTTGGACAGGGCCAGCCTAAACATTTCACCGCATGGACAACACTATGCTTAAAGGAGAGGGTCACTCCAAAAAACCTACTTCTTTTGTCTTCGCCTATTAGCAAGTAAACATTTATATTCAGCTTTATCACTCATCGAAATTTCAGCCTCTGAAGTGCCAGCTATCCTGAAGAAATTCGTCCCGAAAGAAGCGCCTTCGGAGGCCGCCATTTTGAAACTATCTTGGCAGCCAGGCCGTGTTTTTGTGACGTCATTACGTCCGACCGGAAATTGGCGGGAATGAGAAAAACTTCCAACTGACTTGGCATCCTTCACAAGGTCAGCAAAATCTATTTTTTCCAAGTGATTATCCACTTCACTATCTTCAATGCCATCATTTCGAAGTTTAAAGCATGTTTGGCTCAAAATAATATGGCTCAAGAGCAGCCATGACCCAGAGTGCTGTTTAAAAGGCTCTTCGGAAGCCATTTGGACAAAATCTCTCGGACGGAATGACGTCACGAAAACGCGGCCTGGCTGCTGAGTACTGTTCAAAGTGGCAGGAACGATGTACGAATTTTGGGCTTTTTTCGAGACAAATTTCATAAGGAAAACCTGCACTTTAGAGGCTGAAATTTCGGTGAGTGGCTAAATTTAGTGCAATGCTTTTATTAGCGTTGACAAAAGATAAACGTTTTTTTTTGGAGTGACCTCCTTTAAAAAGGGCGCAGCGTATCGGATCTGAAAAGACCAACGGTCAGAAACTTCTTTCACGCAGTATCAGCCTTGATGTCTAGTGTTTTTCATTGCTTTTTTTTGGCTGAGATCCCTTGTAGATCCAACGTTAGCAGCGTTTTTCGTATGCGGTCCCTTGCAGTTTCTGGTTTCTCAAGTCTTTCTGTTGCCAGTTACAGTGCTTTGCTCAACTTCCTCGTATCAAGTAAATCTGTGGGCAACATATAACCGCTGGAACGTGTAAAAAGGACCAAAATTAGCAAACTTTTGAGGAAACAAAACGTCCTTTACTGACGAATTCATAGACTATTTAAAACAAAGTGTTCAGTGGACCATTGTCAGTTCGCAGAACAAGGAGGCGCAACCTCGTTTCCAAGCTCTTATCGGGAACGAGGTTGAAAGACCTACCGGAAATGTATCCAGGATTCCGCGCGAGGCGACACGAATCCTTTTTAGCTTACATAAGCAGATTTTGAGCTTAGTGCTAATAACATCTGAAATCGGCAATACTAACCGAAGTGACGGTTGGAAGTTGTGTAAGCTCCAGGTGCACATTAGTCTCACGAGTTCAAATTCCTCCGCATCTTTCTTCAGGCTGTTGATGACCAATTTCTGTACCATGAATTGTCTCTTCATTTTCGCCGCTGCTTTTTTAGGTAAGCAGATTATGGTTCATAAAACTCCGTATTTCCGATTAGAAACTGATATTTTTCCCCGCAATGTGATCCCTGCAGCCAGCCCATGATATAACTCGACAGATATTAATATTATTTTCTCTGTGTGCAGAAAGTCGCTCCCACTTTCTTTTACGTATGAATTCAGTATACAATCAGGAAGAAAGTAAATTTTAAGTCGCGTTTCCTTTTTCTATATGTAAAACAGATCCTCAAACTAAACATGAGCGACTCAGAGGCAAAGAATTATTATTGGACGGAAAAGAGAAGCGTTGCAATGTAATCGAGATCACTTGGTACTGATCAAATATAGAATATGTAAAAGCAAGCTTTGGGAGTCCGAATATTGTGTAGCATTGCACGTAAAAGGACCTGAACCCACAATCAAGCCTGTTCCATGCCAGCCACGTACGCTTACAACTTAGAATATAGTTGTAATCTTTGATGAAAGTATGTATTATTCTGCGGCGTACTGACGATTTTGTTCACACGGAGTAAGCCCCTGAGTAAGCCCCAAGAGAAAGCGGAAGTGACTTCCGCTTTCTTGTTTGGGTGATGGCCATCGCGGACTGAAAGTGAAAGTAACGTCATCAAATTCTCAAACCCAAAACTAAAAAGTAACTAAAGGCTTTCTTCATCAGGCATAAGTGGTACTAAATTCATATCTGTTTACAACTTTCCAGCTCAATAGCGTCCTTTGTTTGGAAACCAGCGCATTTTGAATTGCGGAGTTATGGCTGCGTGACATAATGCTACAGACGCGTTTGTCGAAAAATGCATGTACACTCATCTCGTGATTTTTAGCCATTTTAGGAGTTAAGAGCCAGTGCCCATAACTATGGACCAAACAACGGCACAAGTCGAAAAATCGATTTTGCTCATTTTTTGCCCATAGATTGGCCCTAGCTAGTAAACAAACGGACCATAGTTAGTTTCTGCTAATGCAGCTTTTTTCGGGAGAAATTTGCGAAAAAACGATTTTGCCCCGATTGAGCTCAAAATCTACTTCCTGTTATGCTAAATTTTCTGAAAATTTGATTGCTTTGCGCGTCGCACAGCAGCTACTTAAGAATCTTTCAATGGTCTTTACATTCAGCTCAGGTCTTCATGGTATGGCTGAGCGAAAAATAAAATAAATCGAGGTTTCTTTTGAGCCCGAAACGAGATCGAACAGAAACGCAAAATATTACGATGTGTTGCAAACGAATTATAGCACTAAAAAATCGCCATATTTTTCTATGGGCTATAACTTTAAATGCCATAAAAACACTTTCTACGGGTTAACTGTACACCCACCTGTTTGAAAATCAAAAAATATCTCTGGGCAAATGGTTTTAAGTCGCCCGCCTTGGCCTGTGCTTCTCATAGATTTTTCCCTGAACCGCCGTGAGAATGTAAACAATTGCGTGACGCGGGCGGTCACCGTGAATACATTATTCGTTTCCAACAAACCGCAGATGGCTATCTCAGAACATTTGGGTGAAAAAAGAAACACATAATGGACCACTTTTAACTTTAATATTTTGAAAGTCATCGCTTTGGAAATTTCGTTAATTAAAAACGTCAATTAAAAGCAATTTACTTGGAGTTCGGGTGTTACTGCTATGTCGTTTTAAGCTGTCGTTCTTTCTTTGATCATTTTAATTACAAGAGCGAGTTCTAGAAAGAAAATCGTTCTAAGTTCATTTGTTAAGCGTAATGACAAGTTGATATTGTTGGTTTGTATTGTAGCCTTACGTGATCTGAAGGAACGCTACAGTGATTAAATTTGTATGTGTTGATTGATTTCGACGGATCGATTTTCGGTTAAACCTTTTTATTTGTACCAACACATTTAGTGCCTTTTCTCCTTCTAAAAAGTTGGAAAAAGTAAAGTAAACAAATCCTAAAAGTTTAAATCATAAATAAGAGGCATAGACATTGCGAGTGTCTCGGTAAGCTGTTAATTTGAACAATTACTGTGCTGGACGGATTGCTTTCCAGGTTACGCACGTATTATACATATAGTTCATTGTGCGCGAATGTTTCTGTTTCAAACAACTGAAATGCTCAATGCTTTTTTTTCTTTCTTTCTTCAGTCTTAAAACTTAAGGTTAGAGTTAAGCTAAACCCTAAACTGTTTTGGCGGCCAACCTATTTTTGGCTAATTGCTTAATCAAATTATATATATATATTTCATTGAAATTCGCTCTTCCGTGGCCGACTTCCGCGAACAAAACAAGATGGCTGTTCGCTGTTCATTTAAGACTACAATCCTGGTCAAAAGTGTTGGGACAGTTACGGCAGATGACTTCACAGGCAGCCTCTCTTAAGACCAAAACCGCGCAAGCCCGCCTACCCCCCTCCCCCCTGTCAATGTTGATAAAAATCTTGAAGAAAAAAAATCCTTGACAATAGCTTCAGAATAGCCACGTTTGAAGAATTGTTCGCCTCCTAGAACAGTATTCTCGAACTAAAGAGACGAGAAGATAGATATTCACGTCTTATTCCAATAATAGCGATTTTTCAGCAATCGCGTTTGGTTCCAACACAACTGTCTAACCACTTTCTATTGTCCCTTTTTCCTTTTTTCCCACATCCGATCTAGTCTTTAGAATAGCTTCGTTTTCATGCAACATTGCTAGGGGGAGGGGGGTCAATTGTACTTGCTTCTATTCATCTTTTGTTCTAAAACTTTAAGGACGTAGTTGAAATCGAGGGTTTTAGCGCGCAAAAGGGGGAGGTGTCCCAACAACTTATGGCCAGGATTGTAGGTTAACACGAGAGGAAATTGTTCCGGATTCGTGATGAATTCGGAACGTTTCAGTGCCGGATTGATTTTGCCGTTTACATAAAAGTGGACGAATCTGAAAAAAAAACTCCCCGGAATTTAAAGTGGGAACTTTGAATCCGAAAACTTTTGAATCTGGAGAGTTTTGTCGTGTAAACAATTTTCTCTCGAATCCGCATATTTTTCCGCCTGTGATCTTTTGAGTTTGCGGTGGAACGAAAATGGCGGATTACATGATCCCAGTCGTCTACGTAGTCGAGTCGTAGGGACATTAATGGCCATTTGATGGCGGTCGCTGGGTGATTTACCTCGTGCTGTTTCAGGTGTAGATAATCACTTTTATAATACTGCGCAGATGACGACGATGGCACGATCGAAAACCTCGACGGTTCTAGATATTAAGTAAAGACCAGAATAACTTCCTGGAGGGACCTGACATGATGGACAACAGTACCGTGGTCAGCGAGTCGAAAGAAAACTTCAGACTGTCTCAACCTACCCCTAGCCTTATTTTCGGAGGCATTTTGTTTCTCGTTGTCGAGGCAACAAACTGCTTGTTAACCATTCCATCATGAATGGGCCCGGAGTTATCGTCGTGTGTAAACGGTTAAGAATCCGAATATCCTTTCACTGTAAACCCCTACTAATCCGAATACTCTAAAATTGATGAATCCGGGAACTTTTACGAATCCAAAAAAAACTCCTTTAGTGTAAACCTAATCCTAGATCGACCACTGTAATGTTTATTTGTCTACCAGTGTTATGATCTGCAAATTTCAGTTAATTGATCAAACAACCAAAGTAGAAAAGATGGAGTTTTTCCCAGTATGATCGAAACTTAAACGCAATTTCTTCCTGGGCGAATTCAATTCAAGAAATTCCAGGTTTTCTAGCTGAGTTTGAGCATATTGTGTAGGTACAAATTTTCTACTCAGCTAGAAGAGCTGAGATGCCATCACGCAGTTAAGTAGTTTATAGAAATTATGGTATTTCCACTTGACTTTATTTGTCAGTCAATGATTCAATTGCAATAAACCATAGAGGATTGGTTAAGTGTATCTCTAAAACTGCCACTATATTGTAAGTTATCAGTGAAATCAATAAAATAAACAAGTCTTAAAATCATTTCCCGGAGTACTGTAGCAACGTTCTTTATCAGGGATGTCGTGGGTGTTGCAATGCAAATGAAAAAACATATATATTTATACTAACTTAAACAAAAAAAAACATTTTCCATTATTTTATCCACACAACGTTTCAAAAATTGCTTTCATCGGATTGCTGGAAACGAATATTTTACTCGAGATTGGCTATCCGCGTCACGCAATTGTTTACATTCCAACGGCGGATTTTGGGCAAAATCTATGAGAAACACAGGCCAAGACGGGCGACTTGAAACCATTTGCCCAGAGATGTTTTTTGATAGCCTAACAGGTGGGTGTATATTTAACCCGTAGAAAGTGTTTTTACGGTATTTAAAGTTATAGCCCATAGAAAAATATGACGATGTTTTTAAGCAATAATTCTCTTGCCACACACTGTAAAATTTTGCGTGTCAGTTTGATCTCTTTTCGGGCTCAAAACTAACTTTGATTTATTTTATTTTTCGCTCAGTCATACTACGAAGACCTGAACTGAATATAAAATCCATTGAAATATTCTCAAGTAACTGTTCTGCGGAGCGCGAAGCAATCAAATATTCGGAAAATTCAGCAAAACCGGAAGTAGATTTTGAGCCCAATCGGGTCGAAATCGTTTTTGGCGTATTTCTACCAAAGAAAGCTGTATTAGCAGAAACTAACTATGGTCCGTTTCTATTCTTACTAGGACCTATCTATGGACAAAATACAAGCGAAATCAATTTTTCGACTTGTGCCATTGATAGGCGATTTAGGTCCATTTTTGTAGGCATTCACTCTTAAAGTGTTAAGAAAAGTGCTTGTGTAAATGTTTTTTTGGTACGGTTCAGAAAATCAGTTGACTAGATAGCCAAAGTAAGTTCCAGATGTTTACATTATTTTCCGGTCGCTATATTGAAGGAGCAAGGAGGTCCTCCAACATCACCATACTAGGCTCTATAATTTTACGCGGAACATTTCGACGAATATCTCAACTTTGGGACAACGCACATAACTAAAACTTGGAGAACTGAATCATTTATTTATCGTTTATAATATCACAATTTCTTGACTTTATCCACTGAATGGTTTTTGATTATATTTTTTATTGCCTGACAATGAACACACTCTATTGATTCTGTTTTTGCGGCGTGTTCCTAACAATGACGTCGATTTCAGTCCCTACCAACTTGTACATAAGGTTGTTAAATATGGTCGCGTCTCCAGTCGATCGGGTTTACTGCAGTTAGTAAAATTAAGAAAACATTGCACGTGTTGCGGCATAAAAACAGACCCACAGCATCGATCGTCAAGTAATTTGTTTTCTTCAAGTATTATTTACCCAAACATATAAACGTTACAAATCAGTCAAGCGACAAGTTTTAAACTAATCGCTCATTCCAAAATACTCACCAAATATATTGTTACGATAACTTAGAAGAGCTCGCGTTAGTTGACAGGCTGACAATTCCCAGAAAAACAGGAAGAAGCCCTATGAATGTATATCTTGGAAGCTGTATGAATCTCAAAACCAAGTCTTAGTCAGTAGTTTCAGTTTCTAGATTAAACATAATCTGAGTATGTTCATTGTGTCAGAACATTTTGACAACAAATGGCAAAACTAAGAGGGAAAATATAAATACGTAAAATACGGATCGCATAACTTCAGTTGAGTTCGAGAGATATCTATTTCTTCGACTTTTTCTGGAAGAATTTAATGCTACAAAGAAGCGCTCACGCGCAAGGATAACAAGATGAAAAGTACGGATAGGTTGACTAAGTGAGCAAATTGAAGAAATTGTCTCCTTTTTTGTACATGATCAAGTCAGCTCCGCTGTAATTTTTCTTTTACCCTGTTTAAATAAATTCTATCACTGACTGGCACTCATCACCTTCACTTCCATGGCACTCATCGCTACAGCTACAGCTACTGCTACTGCTACTGCTACTGCTACCACTAATACTGACCAACTGTTTTTTAGGTTGGCTGCAGCAGAGCAATGCTGAGCTACCAGCAGTTGGTAGTTGCTCATTCATGGAATACTACTGTACTGTCCGAGAATACGAAACGCGTCTCTTTAAGCGCTTATACAAAGACCCAGCTGCAGATTGCGGGTAAGATTGCATATTAATTTTGATTATAAAAAGAATGGTTTTATAAATCGGTAAATCCGCACAGAAGTGGCCTAAGTGAATGTCTAACTTATTTACTATTATTTTAAACGCTTGACGTTAACTTACGCCTGGAATGGTTTTGGCTTATTATTTAGGCTTCACGTTTGGATATTGTACTACCACGTCTTAAAACAAGCAGAGAAATGTTCAACAACCGGAAATCATACAAAAAGCCTGCACGCGGCCGATATAAACGAGGTCCAGTCGCTATACTGCAGTGGGTTGGACTTGGAGAGACCTCTGATGTTATCCCTCTCTCCGTGTTCCAACAAGCACAAGGAGGCAGTTGATCACTGCATCAGTGACTTCGCGACAACCTTCTCCAGTCACTTTGCGCAGTCATCTCTGTGCAGGTAAAACATTAGATCTTTTCCTTTTACCCCTGATCACAGTGAATAGAGGGGAAAGGTTATGGAGCCTGGCAAACAACATAGGAGCCAACAAAAATGGCTACATTTACGTTGGAAGGTCCACGACCTTGCACGATCTTTTGTTTGCGCTCATACACCAAAACGTTTCCATTGGTTAGTTTCTCAGTCAGAAGTAAACAGCTATTGTGTTTGAAGGTAAGGTAAAGTCTGTATATGAGCCAAGTGGCCCATCAGGCCGGAGCTTATCCCGGTTTCCGTAGCATGAAGCGACTAGGAGTATTTCTACTCCCCCCCTTGGATGGGATGCTAGTCCATCGCAGGGTTACCCTCAGCATTAAGATCGCCGGTACCCATTTATACACCTCGGTAGAGAGAGGCACTGTGAGAGTAAAGTGTCTTGCCCAAGTGCGCAACACCATGTTCCCGGCCAGGGCTCGAACCCAGACCGCTCGATCCAGAGACGAGCGCACTAACCATGAGGCCAGCACGTCTTGAACTTGTTATTGTGTTTTGGTCAAGACCCTGGTGGTAGGTACTGAGACGGGTTGCGTAGATAACAGGGAGTAGGGAGCGTAAGCAAACCACTACGACAACGGCAACGACGACATTCCAATCTTTTCCTCTAAGCTCGCTTTTCCTTCCATCAGCACCGAAAACGCGGACTAGGTCAAGTTCGATCTGATAGCCCTGGATTCACTGACTCTTTGTCGTTTCCGCTTAGAGCGGACTGCTAGACAGTTCAAAATGAGTACGCCGGGCTTGCTTAAAATACTGCACTTAAGACCAGAGTCCGTTTTCTGAGTATTGACTAAAGGAAGGCAGGCACTGGAGATGAGATTGACCGCATAGCTCATGAAGTGATACTTATGATCTATTGGAGGACAGACGCATAGGTCGCATAGATGACGTAATTCAGTAATAGGTCACAAATGACGTCCAAATGTGGTAAGAACATCAGTGACACACTCGGCTATTGCCTCGTGTGCCACTTTTTTTCTCCTACCACATGTTGAGTCATCCGTGGTCTATTACTCAACAGACGCACGACAACATGGAATTTATTTGTTAAGTACAAACCGGCTTTGGACCTCGCCTTTGTTCAGACCTCATCTTTGTTAAAAAGTGATCTGGAAACCACATTGTCTCGCTCAGTAGAACAACAGAGTTACTCCTTGATTTACTTTTATTTCTTGTCTCATCATCATGTTTGGTTTCATTGTGACAGGAAACGTGACAAAGCCAAACAGTGTACAATCTTCGCGTGGCGCACCCACTGCAATCACTCAAATGTGACCGATGCTATCCTAAGAAAGGTCATCGGTTCCTTCAATCCCTTCTGTGACGGGGACAAGGATCCACAGGCGGAGGAAACCGATCAGTGTGCGAAGTACCCCAAACCTCCTGATGATGGTGTCTCAAGTCCCAGCGAGCAACCGGAAAGTAAGAGTGCAGCAGGAGAGAGAAATGGCGTCGTTCCCTATTTATTTTATGTAGTGCTTTTCGTAACATCAAATTGGTACCCAAACAATCTTATTACAATATGAAGAGGCGACCGGGGCCTAGTGGTTAAGGAGTTGAACTTGTAATCCGGACGTCCCAGGTTCAAATCACCCCCCTTCCATTAGATGTATTTGTGTTTGGTAATCCCAAATTCAACAGTTCCACACTTTTATACACCGTAAACTTTCGAAAGTAAAAACCCCCCGAAAGTAACGTAAAAAAGTTGTGGCCACTAATAAAGCCCGAGAGTAGCGACTCTCCGAGTGGCGATTGTCCATGGGTAACGAGCCCACCCTAACCCCTCCCCTCTTCTCGAAAATAGTAAAACCAAGGTTTAATAGTATATACTGATTTGTTTAATCAACAGTCAAGTCAAAGGTTAGGTACCGTAAGTTTATAACAAGGGAAGGTATCGCTTATGCCACGAAGAGGAGCTGTAAAACGTGAATTCGTGCTTTGCGCCGTGTTAAAACAAAACCCGTAGAATTTACTTCAAGTAACAAGAACGTACTATAGGAAACTTTGATTTCAGTTTGTTTAATATCATTTTCAACTGAAGCATATCAGAAGGAACGTTTCTTCAAATTTAAATTGAAAGCCTAACCAGTGCACTGAGATATTGTTACAGCAGACTGACATGTAGTACAAAATGTTTACGGTATCTGACAAGCTTTCCTGCTAACCAATGACAACACGGTATAGACATGACGAGCCCATGCACCCATATGGCAGCACTCGATCATAGATTTAGACTAAGACGAAGAATTGTATCTAGTGTTTTAAGAACTGTTTTTACGAATTCCCGTCGTTTATTCCGTAAAAAGCGCTCATTCCTACCAACTTTATAGGATGTTTTTTGCTCCCCGAAAGTAACGGCCCTTCGAAAGTAATGACCCCCGAAAGAAGCTAAGCGAGCCCCAAAGGCTGCTAATTCCGGAAGTAGCGAGGGTCGTTTCTTTCGAAAGTTTACGGTGGCTAACTGGTTTACCTCCCAAAAGTTGGGATTTTTAACAAGTTTCCGCCTATTTCCAATATTCGATCTGCAATGTTTGTATGTTATGTGACTGAAAGGGCCGCAATGTAATTTAGTAGTTCACCAGTAATTGAGTGTTCCCTATAACAAATATAAGTTAACGAGTTAAGTCGATTTTTAATAGTGTTAAGTGAAAATATAGGTTCAATAAGGTCTAAGTTCACGTGGACTGCAATAGTACAAAAGTGAGATTTTTCGGTGTGTTAAAAGTTGTACAAATAAGACACTGTACAAATAGTGCACTAAATAAATGTACTTTCAGCAAACTTTAGATATACACCTTGATAAATAACAGTTTTTATTACCTGGCTAGCTCCGTGAGCGGGCAAGATGAATCAAATCCTGCGCTGTGATTGGCTATCCGAGCGGGCAAGATGGAGCTATCTTGCCCTCGCGGGACTACCCGCCGTGTCCCGCAAGAAAAATTTTCCCGAAATCCATATAATAAATCCCTTATTGACCAAGCTTGTTCGGTCAAGATGGCTGGAAATTGGCCTCGTTCTTTTTTTTTTTTTCGTCTCGGTCCATAAACTCGCAAAAAAAAACTTGGCCAATATCGAGACTACAAATGGCAGGTGTATATTAGGAACCAGCTTTGTTGGGATTGCCATTGGTGAGCTGAATTTATCTAGGCTTCAAGCTGGCTTCGCTCGTTTTGCAGCTGAGTTTATTCAGTTTACTTTCAGCTTTCAAGCTGATCGCTTTATTCAGCCCTCTGTCAATTGCACCTAAGGTGATGCAATCTTGTTCCTCACTAGTATAAGTAAAGTAATCTGTTCAATACGATTTCCTGACATCTCGACGATTTACGATTTACCTCGAAGTTGAAGAAAGAATAAACGTGTGAGGTCCCAGTTGTCTGAGTGTCCTTATTTCCATTTGTAGCAGATCCGACGGTATTTTGCAGTGGCGGATCTAGGGGAGCCCCCCCCCCCCCCCCCTTATTTTGGGTAAAAAGGAAGAAATCACAGAAATTTGGGTGCAAATATTGGTGCTGTATTCGAAAGTTAAGACCATTTCCATGCTTCTTTTTTAACATTTATTGCTCTTTCCAAGCCCAATAAAACAAGTGCATACTTCCGACACAGGAATAGGAATTTCTCGGGTTGGGTGGCGATATAAAAGTTCTCGTTTAAGTTTGAACATTTTCTGGGCTGCAGATTGATGAAATTTACTTACAAATCGATAGCTGACATGGCAGGCAAAGTTTATCATTTAACATAAACACTTGTTGCAGCTAAGTCAGTCAGTCAGTGATTTATGTGATTTTAATAACACAGGAAGTGCTTGCACAATTTTCCGAGTCAGGGGTTGGTGTTAAGGGTGCTCGGCAATAAAAATACAGGAAAATTCTGACACTAACGACCCTTCCCCACACTCCCCCCCCCCCTCCCCCGCCGAGAAAATAACGTCAAAAAATTGTGGCCGCTTGTTAATCCCGAAAGTCGCGAGCCCACCTCACTTCCCCTCCCAATCCCCCGAATATGGCGAGACCAAGGTTCAATAGCATATTTAGTTCTTCAGTCAACAGTCAAGAGATTGTTAAGACCGGTGAGTAACTTGATGACGATAAGGCACTATAGAACAAAGAAAGGTATCGCTTATATGTTGTTGTAAAAATGTCAATTCGTGCTTCATCAGTTCACGATACGCCGTGTTAGTACAAAACCTGTAATGCAATTTTCATCAAGTAACAGGAATGTACTAACAACAGGAATCTTTCTTCACAATAAAACTCTGTATCATTTTCAACTGACGCGTATACGTATTAAAAGGAACATTTCGACAATCGCACTGAGATATTGATACAACATACTAACATATATAGGAGTATGTCATGAAGTAAAAACAGTTTATGTTATCTGACAAGTTTTCCTGCCGACCACAGGCAGCACGGCATAGACATGAAGAGCCCACCCATATGCCAGGAACATGAATTCAAACTGTAACGAAGAATTTATCTCATGTTTTAAGAACTATTTCTATGAATTTCCGTCTTTCATTTCGTAAAAAAAGCTCAGTTGTACCAACTTTATATAATGCTTTTTGCGCCCCGAGAGTGGCGAGCCCTAAAGGCTGCTAATTCCAAAAGCATAAGTTACAGAGTCGTTAAATTTCGATATTTTGCGGTATGTTTAGAAAATCTAAGGAGCTAAGAAGCTCTATAAGTAAGTTAAATAATAAATTAATAAGTTTGTGATAGTCTAGCTATTACAAGGGAAAAAAGCCTTGGAACAAAACTCGACCTTCAGATCCATTCTCTAGGTGCTGTCTTTATTTTTCATACTTTTTCTAGGTCTCTATACGTTCTTCCTATAGGATTCACAATAGTACTTACAGGTCATTGGCGTGAGATCTTCAACCTGCGAGTGTTAGCAAAGGTGTTAGGGTTTACTTTTACGATGAAGACCCGATCATATCCGAAGACATCCGAAGATTTCTGCGTACGTTCTGAAGATTTCCGAAGGCAACCCTAGACAGCGTTTTGCCAAACAATACGCCATTGTCAGTACTTTTTCCATTGGCAAATTGTAACATCAGTTACATGCACTTTTCGTTTGTTTCAATTGGTTGTAGTTTACATAGTTTTACCGTCCCCCGCCCCCCTCTGTTAAAACCTTGTTCAAAATCTCCCTCTTTACTGCTACATGTAACCTGACGAATTTTTTCCAGCTGTTTTCTGACCACCAGCTAGCTTGCAAGAGTAGCTAGAAAGCCATCTGCAATCGTGTGCAAAAGATCTCTGAGCTGTTTTGTCTCAACCTCAAATATGGCCACCATTTCACTAACGTAAATTTTCTTTATTGGCCCCCAATAAAATTTGCACATGAAGGCTAATTTGATAGTAACTTACAAAGGGTCTTTAAAGAACTGAAACTCCTAGTGTTCAGTTAAGCTGCTGACAGCATCCTTGCTTTGAATGAGCGAGACTAAGTAATAGGTAGGTTAAGTTCACTGCTGGATTCAGAGGAATTGGAAAGGGCAGGGGGAGAAGTGGGGTAGGCAGACAGAGAGAGAGGGGGGTGGGCAGGGGGAAGACAAGATGGTGGGCCCTCTCTCAGTTTCTTGGGAAAGGAAGACCAGAGTGAAGATAAGCCCTTTCTTGCTCCTTTAAGTTGCCGCAGGATGTGATGAATGTGGCATAATTTACCCGTGCACACCCATTGAAAGGTCTGTGGGCGTGTTTTCCGCCAGACCCCGTGTTTTCCACCAGACCGTTAGGTACGGCTAATGTCTCCTCGTTCAAATGGGTTTTGATATTGATATTAATTTCAAGTGGTTTCGTTAAATATCAAAACCGAAAAATACCACGATCATTCCAAGCAACAGAATAAGACCATGCTAAATTAGGTCTTGTTATAAAATGGGTTAAATTCAGTAAAGCCTGGTTCACACTAGCGACATAACGACATCGTCACTAACATAAAAAAAAAAACGTTATCTCAACGTAAGAAGGACGTTATGTTTATAGTGTGAACATGTAGACATAATGACATATTAGCAACATAATAGCATGAACATAACGACAAAGATAAAACTGATCTTTTCCGTATCTCGTTATGTCGATGTCGTTCTGTCATGCCGCTAGTGTGAACCAGGCTTAGTACGTTCACCAGCAAACGTGACGATTTTACTTTTCACGCCAACGTTTGTAACTTGATGCTTTTGTTTTCCTCATAAAGGTATAAAATACGAAACTCTGGTTTTCTCGTAAACATAGGGGTGATGTGCTTTTTCTTCATTGCTGGAGAAAACTGGCATAAAGTTAAATATCTGGTGAAAATGGAACAAGAACGATTTTTTTTTTCAAAGCGCTAATTTCTATTTCACGGATAAACAAAAACTAACCTAATTAAATAGTTACGTCTGACATGTCGAGGGCATACTATATTTCGCAGAATGGACCGGAGTTGTAAAACGTGGACTTTTCCGCTTTCCAGTCGTGAAGTCTTCGTTTCGTTTTCCCAATGTAGAAATCATTGCAGTCCCAGCAACTAGCTTTATAAATGACTTTGCATAATTTTGATCCAAAGTCATTTATAAAGCTACAATCGTGGACAAAAGTCCTTGGGACACTTATTTAATTTAACGAATTGTATGTGTTTTACTACTGAAGTTTGAAAAAAGTGCTGTTTTCCTTTTAAAAACGCATTACTGTTCCCCCTCCCCACCCCATACAATGTTGAAAATCAGAAAAAAATTGCAGGTAGTGGTTTTCAAGATTGGAAGGAGCGTGGGGGGCGAAGTTAGGCAGGTGAACTTGTATTCGCGTCTGGCGTGTGCGCAAAAGCGCCAAAAGTGCAAATTTGTCCCAAAACTTTTGTCCTTGATTTTAGTTGCTGGGACTGCAATGATTTTTAACCTGGGAAAACGAAACGAAGACTTCACTACCGAAAAATGAAACATTTCAAGGCCCTTTCGAAACGTGATCACTCTTCTGTTATTGCTGATCACGTCTTACAGCCAATACCATCATGGCTAAACTGACCAATTACTTTCAACGGAGCAGATTAATAACACCATTGACTGACAAACACTATTCACTTGACTCTGAGGATGACTTCTGCTCAAGTTGTCGAAACGTCAGTCACCAACAACAGTTCTTTTCAGAACTACCCTCACCCGGACGATCGACGATTACACAATACGAACTAAAAAACGTTTTGTAAGCTAAACCTACAATGAAACAAATTCTTTTTTTTTTTTTTTCTTTCTGCGCTGTACATCGTAACCAAACAAACTTGTTGGATTAACCTTATGATAACTGTTGAGAGTGAGTGCTGCTACCTCCGGGGGCTTTTAATTCACAAAAAATAACCCTTGCATGCCTTGCGTGCCTATGTTTTATGTAGCCCCGTACCGTCATGCATGAAACAAAACAAACACGTAACCAAACTCTAAAGAGTGCGCAGTAAGGACTGAAAATCTTCTTTAAGCTCCAGGTGAACATTAGTCTCCCGAGCTCATGCCGATCAATAGCGCTCTACACTAATGACGTCATGAAATTTCAGACCCCCTCGAGACTCAGACAATCAAAGACCCAAATCCTGAGTAATCCTAAGGGGAAATTTGTGAATGGCAAGCAGTTTGCTTCAATCTTTAACGGTTTTAACCGAGGACGACGACGTTCCTGGTTCTAAATTTGACAGAGATCCACAGGAATACACTGTCGACCAGCTAAAACGGTGGTTAAGGTGCAGGGGCTTAAAACTGAGCGATAAACGCGATGACCTTGTGAAACGTGTGAGCGACTGGGAATCACCACACGCTCGATGCAAGCATTGACAATGGTAAATGGTTCGCTGCCAAGGTTCTTAAAGAAAGTGCGCAGATACAAGCGACTGGAAGCTCGATTTCGCTGCCATTTATTCCGTCGACCGGCTGGCGGGACTTTCCATCTCATTGCATTCCTTCTCTCTTTAACTACGGCCACGTGTATTACTACGCGTTAGAATCGCTTGCAAATGATCTAGCAGACATCGACGACGGACTGGGACATATGACCGATAAGCCAATGAAAAATGGAAGGAAGTACGTGGATTCAGGCTTTGTACACGATGTGATGGACACGCAGAACGCCGATCACTATTTTGTGAGAGCGCATGTTTGGCCTTCGATGAGAACAGAGCTACCGCACAATGTTGTTGTGATTATATCTGTGAACAGTGGCGCTGTTCTTCACGCCTCATGTGAACCTTGCCGGGCTTCGTCTTTGGGACGTTGTAGTCATGTTGTAGCGGTTTTATTTTATGTACTTGACTACGTTCAGAAACACGGAACGGTTTTAACAAAACCATGCACAAGCCAAGAATGTTCTTGGAATAAAGGCAAGAAGAGGAACAAAAATCCTAAGAAGTTAAGCGATGCCAAATACCCTGGAAAGAAAAAGCAAGCCATTTTGCCTGTGATTGATTTCGATCCGAGGCTAGCTAAATATCGAAATGTCAATGTGCACCACATAAACAAGTTTCTGGGTAACTTGCAATGGCTTTCACAAGCTGAGGGTAAAGGAGTTTCAATGTGGGAAACTCAGCTCCAGTACACCTACGGTGACTACAACCTTGATTGTGAGAGAAAAGGAGTGTTGTTGGAGCAAGTGAGTGCCTTACATAAAAATCTGAAGCCTAAAGCCTTGATGGAAATCCCGGGAACACAAGAACAAAGTAAATCTGAAAAATGGTTCTCTGAAAGATGGTGCAGATTGACAGCATCTAAGTGTCTTTCTGCTTTCAAAGTTGGAAAACTTGTCATTGAGTGTCAGCCAAATGCAGCCATAGAAGCAAGCAAATTTATTTTTTCTGATATTTGGAGACTTGAGTCAGAACATATCCAGACATACTGGATGCGTTATGGCCTTGAATGCGAACCAAAGGCCATACTTAAGTACGAGAGGGTCCGAAATGTGAAAGTCTACCCATCAGGGTTTTGGGTCAACCCCAAGTTTCCATTCCTTGGCTGTTCTCCTGATGGTCTGGTTGGCAGTGACACTGTTATTGAGATTAAATCTCTAAAACTCTTGAAACAGTACAGTGTTGAGACAGTGACATCTCCCACCTCCCCAGTTGTGAAAAGTGTTCTCAGCAGGCAGTGTTTTAAGGTAGAGGATGGAAAGTGTATCCTGAAGCGTTCACATGCCTATTACCATCAGTGTCAACAAATCCTTCTCGTCACTGACAGAAAGTATTGTGATTTTATTCTACATGCTGCAAGTGGTCCTCATTCCGTAGAAAGGATACCAAGGGATGAACCCCTCATTCAGGAGATTTTGGGTAATCCCACGGCCTTATGGACACGTGTTATTGCCCCAGAAATCTTTGAAATGCGTGTCCCCAGGGATCTAGCGCCATTTGTTTTAGCTGAGGCTGCTGACTGTTTGGATTCTTTTGAATCATTTCCTGCATCACCTGACAGTTGCTTGGAATTTGGAGACCCTACCACATGTACTTCTTCAGCATCACCTGTTGGCTCCCTGGAACCTGATGCATCCCCTGCATCACCTGACAGATGCTTTGAGGGTGAAACCCCTACCACATGTACTTCTTCAGCATCACTTGTTGGCTCTGTAGAACCTAATGCACCCCCTGCATCTGTATCAGCGACTAAGAGCAGAGTCTTTGTAACACCTGTGGCACCTGCATCCCTATCTGGCCTGTGTGAAACCACAGCATCTGATTTGCCAGTATCTGTCACAGAGTCTGAACAACCCTTTCCTGCTGACAGCTTATATACCCAAGCAGAAATCAATGCTGCAGAAGCTCTCCTTCTTTCGGTTACTGGTCCAGCCAGTAACCCTAAATCTGCTAGTCAACAAGATCACGAGCTAACTATTTTTCCCTGGGGTGGACTGACAAGTACTGGAGTGACACTTACCGATACTTGTCCTTTGGATAATTGGCTAATTATTTTCCAAGCCCTAGTTAAATCAAACAAAGTAAAGCTCGAGGACCTTCCAGAATCAGGTCATACAATAGGTACAGCACTGAAGCTCATAGATGATGGCCAGTATGCAGATGCAAAATTGTTAATACTGCAGTCTCTACCACAACAACAGCAAGGTATGTATGCCTCACTATTTTTTATAAGGATAATTTATTTAACAACAAACATGGGTGTTTGTTCAGAAGTCTTATTATGTTAAAATGTTTATAGTCATGATAATAAGCAAAAAAAAAGGATAATCAATATGATATAAATGATCAATATGGCAATTTTTCCTTTTCGCATTTCTAGTTGTGGCTGGTACCCTGGATTTGTATGGTAATGAAGGGGATTTCTTCTTGATGCTCCTCCGTCCCTACCTGACAAGCATCATCACATCAACTTGCTGCGTAAATACTTGCCCATTGCAAGTACACACAGTCCAATCTTTGTCAGTAATACTGCCACAACCCTCCCAGTACATCAATAACAATGCATTTCTGGATGCCCTTTATGACTGGCTGCAACCACCAGATTCTAACTATGGAAGGAAATTTGGAAGCCAGCCTTCAGAAGGAACCCCCTTCAGCGAGGATGTCACAATAGATGAAAATGGCAATGCAAACATGTCATGGCATTGTGCGGGTGTGAGGGTGAGCAGCTCTCGTTCGATGTTGAATTGAAAATCATTTCTTGTGTTTTCTGTTGACCTACTGAGCAGAGGAGGTTATCTTAAACTGTCAAATACACCACTTTCAGTTTCAGTATTTGGAGTAACACTTTGGAATGGAGGGCACTATATCTGTATTGTTTATTTTGAGAATAACTGGTACATGTATGATGGGCTGCAAGAATCTACAAGGAAGGGCTCTGGAATCCAGGTTTCTCCAGCTATGTTTCATGAGCCAGTGGGATTTTCGTTAAGCTTTTTAGTATATTGTAGTTAGGTAAATGGAAAAATATGATCCCAAATGTTCCTTTTCATGAACTCAAACCATAATGGAATATCAAGCTATTCCATGATGACTGTACATAAGAAAAAAAACTTAGAATTCCCCATGAGCTTACAGTATTTCTTTTTGGGTCTACTGTAAATTAGGTAAAAAAGCATGTGTACTAGTACTACCAACTCGCTATGTTTGTTTAGTTTTGAAATCTTTAACTGCAATACTTGTGCATTATCAGCAGAAGAGTAATGTAACGATTTTTCTAACTGAAGGAAAGATAAGTACTATAGACTAAGAACTTTGTTCTTAAAACTCTTTGAGTGCCAAGAGTGACCAACATACAAGTTCTTCTCACAGTATGATACTTAATCCAAAGAGATGCTGATGAGAATTTATAAAATGATTACCCATTACGGCTAATACCATAAAAAATGTATGTACATCAGTAAGGAGAATTTATATGTGGATATTTGGGCTTTAATGGTTAAAATGTATGAGGATTGCTGTTAACACATATTTTTGCTTTGTTCCTGGGCTGCCCTTCATATTTTAGCATCTATTTTCAATTTGATAATTGTTCAGTGGCAGCATGTTGATGTTCTGTTGGTGGGGACAGGGCTTGGTGAGGAACATTGTTTGATGAAAAGGGTAAATGGTGATTGTAAATTTTGTTGTTCTTAATTTCCTCTATATTTAAGTAGCACAGTCATGGTACTTACCTTATAAGACAAGAATGGTAGATTTAAATTAAATCATGGCACAAAAATTTAAGAATTTTGAATTGAGAGAGGTCTATTACATTATTATTGCTGTACACCCACATCTTACGAGTTGTGAAATTTAATTTTCCATATGGATTTTTTTATAGAGCGTTGTTCTATTAGTATCTTTTGTATATAGATGAAAAGAGCTTTGACAAGTATCTTGTAAATTCAGATAAATAAGTACTGTATACTGAACACAACTTTTATTTTTCAAAATGTTGTTTGTATAAAAAATATAATTTAATGTCAAATTGAATGGATTGTTAATTGTCTGCCACCCTTTTCAATTGTATTGAGAATAATGATATATTGTTTTGTGTCCCTTACAAATAGGAATTTGATTTTTCATTAAATTAAGGCCTCTTGTCTAAGAAAAAAATGTCTAAACCACATGTAATACAACTGAGACATCAGCATATTACTATTAACTGGTGAGTTTTTTTTGAGTTCTTTTGAATAAATACAAGGCCTGCAATTTTTTTCCACTACATTATAATGCTTCTATCTGCTTACCGGTCAGCAACCTCTTTTGCAAAAGAATTATCACAAGGAGAAAATGTGTTGTTTCAGAAAATATCAAATTAACCTCCAATGAAAAGTTTTGTTTGCTTTGCTCCCCAACCACCCACCCATGTCTCTTGGGGAGCCACAGTAGCATCATGGTTTGATGTGCTTGTCTACGGATTGTGCGGTCCATGTTCAAGCCCTGGTTGGGGACATTGTATTGTTCTCTTGGGCAGGACACTCGACTCTTACAGTGCCTCTCCCCTTGTATATGATGCAGGTCAAAATGAAATTCAGGTTAAAATGAAATTCCTTTGTCTCTTAACCCTAATTATTCATGGATAATGAATAATTAGGGTTAGAAGACCGAGAAAATTGAGAATCAAACTAGGTTAGAATCATTTTAACCTGAATATTATTCCTGTTTAGCGTCATACATTCCATGGGAGGGTATGGATATTCTTTGAACTTTCTTACTATAACTTTTTCAAGATTTATAAAAATAAATGCTCAATATACAGTCATCAGTGCTCAATACAGAGTGAGTTTAATCTTGTGGTCTTGCACTAGTACAAATTTCAATCAGTCTTCACACAACTATTCTGTATTAAAACTCTATTTACAAAGGGTGTTCTGAAAATTGACAAGGCATGAAGCAACTACTAACATTTGAGTTGCAAGAGGGGCCAGAGACAAAGGAATTTTCCGACCAACAAGTTTGAACTGCTTAAGGCGTTCATTAAAACGTTCTACATGAATCCTAGCCTTAGCAATACGACGCGTCTCTAGTTCCTCTGCAGCACTAAGAGTTTTTCTTCCTTTCAGAAATGATGGAATTTTTAATTCCACTTGGAGTGGATTTAGGAGCTCCCGCACAGTAAAACCCCGATCAGCCAATACTAAATCATATGGTTTCAGGTGTTTCATAAGCCCACTTTCTTTGAAGATTGCAACATCATCAATATCCCCTTCAAACAAATCTGACACAAAGCATGCTCCGCCATTGGGAGTTACAGCAATGAGACACTTAAATGTGTTTGTGTGCTTGTATGAAGAGAAAGTGTTCCCTTGCCTAGCAAAATTCCTGGAGCATTCTGCTCTAAACTCAGTACAGTCAACAATACACCGTATTTTCCTCATGGTTTTGAAAACTTTGGGGAGGAACCTGCTGAGTTGGGCTCTCTGAGGAAACATGAAGTGTTGCATGTCTCTAAACGTTACATACATCAGCTGAAGAAAATAGGATGGATCAATTTTTCTTTCTGATGTACTGAGAAGAGCTGCTAGAGTCTTGAGAGTAAATCCTCTCCTAAGTCTCAGAAGGCAAATAAAAAGCTTCTCCCTTGATGAAAAATCACTTCTTGGGCCAGTTCTTGCATCTTCCGTTGCAGGGCAATCTTTACTAGTCCAATAGTTTATGGTCTCCAAAGGACAAACGTCGTCTAGAAAATTATGCAAAATCTCAAACTGTGGAGGTGAGAGGCCAATGAAGTGTTTCATAAGACTTGCATCTCGCACGATGTTTTCGTAAGATAGAGTACTTACTATTGTGGGAGCCTGAGGTTTCCTCGTGGCAACATCATTCTTCAAAATCATAGTCTCGACCTTTGCGGATAACTCGTATTTAGAATACAAGGTCTGAGAGCCTTGATCAGAAACCAGCTTTCCTGTAGAGTGCTCGTACACATGTGGCGTCGCATTACATTCTTCATTGGTTAGAGATTCGTTGAGTTTGTTTAGGATGGCATCGACCGTCGATCCAGATTCTAGTGACTCGCGATCGACAGTCGGTATACAGTAGTCCAGTAATTGTTCGCCACAGTTTTTGTTGTGTAACTTTTCTTTCTTTGTGACTGGTTCCGCTCTTGATCTCGGAGCTTTTCTCTTTGGAGCACATGCTCGACTCGCTTGTGCTCGTGTTAGATTCGCTTTCAGCGGATCAGGAAATTCAGCCGTGGGACCTTTTTCTCCGGGCCAGTGAAGAGCACAAATATAAGTATTTCTGGTAATATTTTTCTCTGTAAATAATTCCCGAGAACAAGCTACTAGCCAACGCTTGCACTTAGCGATGTCTTGCGACGGTTTTGGGAACGGTATGAAGACTTTCTTACCCGATGCTTGTAACTCTTTGAGAGATTTTGTCCATTTGTCGGGATACCTCGAGTCTGTTTTACACTCACCCCAACAGCAGTGTTTGGTAGAAACCATTTTTTGTCCCTCTAATTATTAACTCCATGATTTCACCAAATTTTCTTCATTTTTGTTTCACTCTTGCAGCCCTCGCACATACATTCGCCTTTGGCAGATCGAAATGTTTGTCTGAGTCTGTGCGGGGGGTCTCATGGGATCTCATGTGACAAAATCTATTTTTAGTAATAGTGCAAGATGCTATTCTTCCTCATCGTTCGCCGGGCTTTCAGCACCATGAATTGTCTCTTCACTGTAGCCGCTGTTTTTTTAGGTAAGCTAAACTTCTGGTGGCTTAAATTGTAAATTATGGTTCTTAAAATTCTCTCCTTTCAAGTAGAAACTGATATTTTCTTCCCTCACTGATACATGAAGCTCGTCGTCCATGATATAACTCGGCAGATATCAGAATCATTTTATCCATGTGCAGAAATCGTTTTAAGTCTCTTCCACTTTCGCTTGTGGGGGAATTTAATCTACAATCAGGAAGATAGCACATTTTAAGTCGAGTTTCCTTCTTTTATATATAAAACAGACGCTCGAGCTAAATCTGAGCGTCTCAAAGGCAAAAAATATTATTGGACAAAAAGAGAAGCATGCAACGTGATCGAGTTCATTTGGTACCAATCAAATATATGTACTATGTAGAAGCAAGCTTTGGGAGTCCGAATGTTGTGCAACCTTGCACTTAAAAGGATCTGAATCCACAATCAAGCCTAGTTTATGCACATGACAAGCCACGTAGGATTTATCGAAGTTTACTAATCAGTATAAAGCTGTAGTCTTTGGTGAAGGCATATATGAAACTGTACTGACGATTTTGTTCACAACAAGTAAGCCTCAAAAGAAAGCGGGAGCGACTTACGCTTTCTTTTTTGGGTAATGACCATCGCGGAGTGAAAGTGAAAGTTGAATTTTAAACGAGCATGAATATTTCCGAATATCAATTGAATCTGTAATTGCCAGCTTGTTCATGGCATTAACGTCGATTTTAGGTTCGATTTCCGCCGCTCTCTCGAGTCCGCTCCACGTTCCTCTCGATTTCAGTCCCTACCAACTTGTACATGAGGTAGTCAGCACTTCCTGCGATATCTATTCGATCGGATTTACTGAGTAATAACAAAACATTGTACGTGTATCTGCATATTCAGCGGTCCTCGCTGAACTTTGTTTTCTTTGAACTATTCAGAACTTGGTTGAATGAGCCTTCAAGGCTAAACATACCGGGAAAATAGCTCTGTTAGCGTTACTTAGAAAAGTGATGTTGATGTCGTCAAGTAATTTATTTTCTTGAAGTATTATTCACTCAAACGTATAAACGTTACTAATCAGTCAAGTGACAACTTGTAAACAGATTCGCTCATTCCAAAGTGCATGCCAAATTTATTCATCTCGATAACTTAAAAGAGCTCGCGTAAGTTCAATTCCGAGAAACATAGTGTATGAATGTGATATATGAAGCTGAATGAATCTCAAAACCCAGTAGCTGCTGATAGTTTCAGTTTTAGATGAAACATAATCCGAGTATGTTCACTGTGTCACTGAACATTTTGACAACAAATGGCCACAAAGACTAAGACGAAAAAATGTGATACGTAAAATACGAATCACGTAACTTCAGCTGAGTTCGAGAAACATTTCCTCGAGTTTTGTTCTAGAAAAAATCCCACAAAGATGCGTTGCAAGGATAGCAAGACGAAAAATAAGGATAGGTTGACTAAAATTGATCACATTGTAGGAATTGTCTCTTTTATTAATTTTTTTTTTTAATTATTTTTTTTATGTGCATGATTAAGTCAGTTCCGCTGTTATTTTTTACCTAGTTTAAGGTGGCTCATAACAGTTTCTAACACTTTCCAACACGTAGATTTTGATGGATCATTAATATATAGATTTAGAAAACAGTCCTAAGAAAAAACGCACGCTGCTTGGTTAAAAATTGTGTTTCTATAACTCGGTAGAAACACAGAACTAGCATGAGCTGTCGACGTAATGATAGCGCGAGCAAAGAGAATTTAAATTTTGATATTCAAAGTTAACAACTTGTTTTCCTTTCTTCGTCGCGGTGTTTTCTAAAAGAAATAGAAAACATGTTCTCCGTGTTTCTATCGAGTTATAGAAACACTCGTGAAAGTTTGGGAGAACTCGAAAAAGCTGTGGAAACACTCGCCTGCGGTTCGTGTTCCCACAGCATTTCTCGTTATCCCAAACTTCCACTCGTGTTTCCATTACTCAATAGAAACACGGTACATGCTTTCTATTTCTTAATTAGCGAAGTCTAAAAGCGGAGCTGCTCAATTATTTTTGTGAATGTTGTTACTAACGAAAATAATACAACATGCATGAGAGGTAAATTGTGAACGATTTTATAGTTTCAGCCCGAATTGGGATTACATCAGCAGATTGAGGTGTAAGATGGTGTGATGATGAAATAGAGCCATCATTTCGAGGACTTCAGGGGAACCACCAAAAATCTTGATCACATACCAGAACTGTCTTCTGTGCTTTTTCGCGGCCTTTCTTGTTCTTTCTTACCTTATTCAGAAAGACAAAGCACTGTTATTAATCATTATATTCTTACTTAGTTAACTTTGGGACTCCCACACAAAAGAAGTTTACACATTTTTTTGTTGTGTGGTATGATTGAAATGCAGTGGTTACAATATACTCAGTCCCTAAATCTCTACTAAATGAAATCTCGCAAAAATACAAAAATAGTAAACACATGTGAAAAGTTAGAAAGTTTTGTTTTCAAACTTGATCCCTAAAGATACAGTTAGCCATTTTCACTTTTGTATGGAGTCTCCTCCTGCTTGAAGGGTTTGCACCATCTTTCATAGTATAGTATAGGCACTGAATTCACTCCGGCATGAACAGTAAATATGATATAAGTTTTGTTGCTGATCAAGAATACTTCCACAGGCTTCTAATAAAACATTTGTTATTCATTTTCAATGTGATTCGTTCCTTTTCTCGACTGAGATTGTGGACTACAGGAGCTGTTATTGGGTTTCATTAATTAATTTTGCTATGATTAAATTATACCAAGAATTAAAAGTAAGCTATGAGTAAGTTATATTATGTACATGTATTTTGTCTGCACTACACAACCAAATGCACTTAAAGGTTATGAGGCATACGTACATTTGTCAGAAGAGCCTAACATATCCAAGATATAAAATCTTAAAAGTTGTTGTCACTGACTTAAAAATCTTAAAATAGACGTTTCGGCTAAAATACCATCAACCTTTCTTCAGTGATGAAATGGCGTAGATTGTTCTCGGAAACGTGGCATTCCATTCGCGAACCGAACTCAATTAATGACCACGCGCATATTCCAGACATTAACAAAATGCTAAATTAATCCCTAGCGAGTTCCTCACATTCTCATAAACATCTCATTTACATTTA